>NW_028186701.1:3215511-3242526 GCF_003343005.1 Rhea americana
AACAAAATAAACTGAATGGATCTGATTAGAAAGGAACTGAAAGACATAAAATGTAAACATTCACAGCAGTGCTTTTCAGAGTAGAAGTACAGTTGGAGGTGGCCAGGTTTCCAACAAGGATAGTTTTCCTGTTCACTGGCATCAGCATTTTTGACCTTCTCATTGTTACATATATTGATAGGCTATTTTACATCCTCCTCACAAACTACCAAGACTACAAATGCAGAAGATTAGAAATGGCTAACATACCAAATTGAAAACATTGAATAGGTCAAAGTCGTATAGTCTACTACAATCTTCCCATGAATATATGCAGAGGTAGTGACATTCATGTTTCCTCATTTTTGTGTTAATAATTTTAAAAATTCAATGAATGGTCAAGCTATGAACCCATTCCCAAAACAATAATCACTTTTTGAAAAAAAGGAATRAAGCAAAAATGCAATCCATACTTCTTACAGAACTTACAGTACATTTAAAATTGAGTAATTCTTTAGTCTATACACAAAATGACAAGAAAGAGCTATAAAAWACAAAGTAGAATGAAACCAATAATTTCACTATATAAGAGCTTCCAAAGAGCTGTCAACTTCTTCGGACAGAAGTCTCTTCTTAGTGGGAATACTGAACCCTTGGCTACTCATCCTAATTAAAGAGTAATTAGGTAAATGTAATTAGGTAATAACACAACTCAAAACACTTAGCCTGTTTTCCACAATTGAATCCACAGTTGAGCTCACTATGGCATAAAATTCTGAACTCAGATCTCATGGCACTAATTGCCTCTTCACCTCAATTTAATCTGACATGTGGGCAGAAGCCAAGAGCCATGAGGAATATTTATGGTATGAACTTATGAAAAAGATCTGGGAAATACAKCTATGATCGATTTGGTAGATACATGACATTAAAAAGACTGATTTTTACAAGTAGTGTCTACTTCAGAGAAATTAATCTGCTAACATCAAGGGAAGGTGCAACAATCCAATTATTCCATGGGGTAGAATTCATCTCACACACTTTTAGCCATCTAAAAGGCAGACATCTATTTTAAGGAAGCCATTTATGCTGCTTTTACAGTCAATGGAAAGAGAGAGGGGACCAAAGTATGATTATTTCACACCAAGAAACTGATGTTCTAAACGAAGTGGGATGAACTGCTTTTTATMGGTGCTTCTCTCTCAACCTGGACTATCAAGGTGATTTCAGACAATTAATTCTGACTAGATGCTGAGCTTCTAGGATAAGTAAAGTGAGATGGTTCCTGCCTCTGTTGCTGAAAATGTCTCAAGTTAATACCTTGCCATCAGCATTCCATATCTAAGGCAATAGTTAAAAAACAGTGGGCAACCTAAATCAAACATCATGCAACATTTGTCATCTTGTCACAGTTCCGAGTGCTCTGAAAAGACACTAAAGAGTCTAAACTATAGCTGCTGAATCACTCTCCCCTTCACAGGCCACTCACGTCATTGCCTGGCATTATGCGTATGCTGTTGCAGTTCTGGGGCAACCCACAGGGCTAAAAGTACATGCACACATCAATGCCTGCTAGCAGTCATGTGCCGAAAAACCTCCAGATCCCTCGGGCTTGCCCCAGCCCACAGCCTGCCAGCTGAACAGCTCGACTCTGCTCTGCTCCATCTGACAGTGGCACCAACTGCTAACTGCTTGGGCAAGTAATGCACTACCATAAGCTCCATAGTTAGCAATTGTTTTATAGCATCCTACTGCCTCTCTTGGTTTTTTTTACAGTCAGTGCAACCATCAATGCTTAGACTGCCTGGAGGAGAGCAGCATCTTAACGAAACACAGCAGTTCAGGTTCAAGTTATGCAAAACTAGGGTGCTAGAGCTATTCAGGTAGACTACAAAGAGCTTGCTGGACATTTGAACTCATCTTCTAGCTAGAAAAAATGCAATCATCTCTTTTACCTCTTGTCATCATGCTTCTGTGAAGCTTTCCAAGCCCATGAATTTACTAACAATCACTAGTCAGTGACTGGCARTGCAGGATCATCGCTTTCTTTTTCTGACTTCAAGCACTTTTCTTTCCCCTTTATCATCCAAATGCTCCAGGCTGTTTCCATGGCCAATTCAAAGATTTGGCTCTTATTACTGACATTGAAAATGGATCAGCACATGTCAGCTACAGTTACATCATCATCATCTGCCACTATGAATTAAATCCTCGGGGAAAGCACAAATTAAAAAAAGAATCAAGACAATGTRTATGTTTGTCTCAGATAAAGCTTCTTGATCAAGACATTAGAAAATCCCAGTCAGTAACAAAATGAACTATTAGAGGAGAACAGATACATCTAAAATCTGATGTTGCTTATGTTTCTATTTTCATATGAACAATGCACTGGGGCCAAGAGGTAGAACTGAAAACAGTTGCATATGAAGAAAAGATCTRAGTTCATGATAGCTTTTGTAACATATTTTATCAAAAGATAAACAAACATATTTTTGTACTTTACCTCCTCTGAGAAGTTGAATAGTATGTGCAATGACTGCTCTCTGATGACATGCCAATGTAAACCTTAGCTGACCTTAGTTTTTATTGCTCTTTATTGCTTTTTGAAAACAATCATGTTCAAAAATATGTTCAGCAAACATGGTGCTCACTAATTAAATATAGAAATTATTAGAAATATTTGACACTGAAAGATTTAGATTCATTTTTTGAATCCCAGTGAATGCATTTTTTAAATCTATTATTGTGCATATTTCTCTTGAGGACCCACAGAGGATAGAGTGCATTAAAATATAATTGGCTTTAAACCCTGGTAGGTTAATGTTTTGTCATGATTTATGCTGTCTGTTTTGTATTCAGTTCTAAAGTTGTTTTTTACCCCTGTGAATCATGTACTGATGATTCAAATATAAAATTCTAACTGTTAAAATAATCAGTCCCATATAAGCAAATCACCAGATATTAATGTCTTATTTTTAAAGCTTTATCTCATGTCTTAACACTCTTTTAGCAGAAGCTACAATGTTTTCAAGAGTGACAATATCCTAAARCATACCTTGGAAAAACAAACAGATATGTTCTTCTGTAGTCACAGGAAAAGTGAATAAAAACTATGAAAAATCTGCTACATTTCGTAGTATGTGTTATTTCAGTATTTCTTCTGAATCCCAATCTGTGTGTATTTATATATCCCACAAAAGCATCACTATCAGTTTCTCTTTCACTTAAGTTAAAAATAAATTATAATGAAGAATATTCAAAGCCTTTTACTCTTCCAAAAAAGAAAAAAGAAGACATGCCAATTTTCCATTGGTCATATTGAAGAGCCTCCTAGGTCTCCRTCTTTGAAGAGCGCATTAAAAGGGGTCAGAGGTTTCACAAATAAATTGGTTGGCAAGCAATATCAGTGGTGCCCCAGACTGACCTGGTATATAATTGTTYGCATATCATTGCAGTAAAAGCAACAACATGTTTAATCTGTGTGTGTTTATTTTGATCTATATATGGACCTTACGGGTCAATGCGATTTACTCACATCTACTGTTGGTTATTAAAACTGCTGAATAAAGTGATGGAAAGGTGTTAGAAGGCATTCGCAATTAGGAAAGAAAATGACAGTCTGCATGGAACTGCTTACTCAGAATTTTATCACAAGGGCTTTTTTCTCTACTCATTATCATGAAGCTTTATAACTCACAGCTTGAGAGATAACATATCAAAGCGTTATTTGCCTTCACTACATGGACTAATCTCTCTTCCCTGGATCCTACATGATCATGACTATTACAAAATTATGAGCTTAGAAAAACACAAAGAACRCAATATTTTTCACTTTACTAAATTTTTTATTAGACGGTTAAAAAGCATTGTTAGAATTACTAGAACCTTTCCCAAACAGAGTAGGAATATCAGAGAATTCCATATATAGGATCAAATTGGTTGAAAAATTTTAGTTGGCTTCAAGGAATTTTGGTTTTCTGTGTTAAATAAAAAGTTTTCTGTCTCTCATGAAACATTATATGCAATCAAGACCTGAGAGAAACTGCTCAGCCTTCACGTCTAAAGTTGTTTTTATTTTACTATCCTACTTTACTCACTTATTACTGTAAATAACAGCACATGAAGATATGAAGAAGGAAAAATAGAAAAAGGGGAAAATAAAGATTAAAAAGAGCAAATGAACATAGGAGGAAGACAACATGTCTTTAATTTAACACACTGTACAAGCAAGTCTGAAGCTTTAATATATGAATAAAGCAATAGGCAAGTTCAAATGTTTAAACAAGTTACACCCCAGCTGATGCACCTTGCTGAATCAGTTCCTCTGAGAGCAAGGGAAAGAGAGAAGAACTGGTTTGGGGAAACATTTCTACAGATCATTAGCCTTAATGGTGTAATTGCAGCACCCTTTTTGGAGACAGAAATGTCAAATGAAAAAGTGGTGGCTTTTTAAAATAGATTAGTGCCTGCTTATAGCAAAGCAGTGTTTAGAGAAGCTGGCTGACATTTCTTGTTCTGCGCTCATTTTAGCTGATATTATATTTATCTTTCATATGTGTACAAATCAGAAATTTTCTCAAGAGTGGTGGCAATAGACGCTATATTTAGAGATGAGGCTGGGTCACCCACATTTTATTTCTATAAATAATACAGAAGTGGTCACAAATTTTCCAYCAAAATGTGACAAAACTGAGAGTTCTATGAAAAAATCACTTTTGTTGACTTCTTTAATTTTCTGTCAATACTGAATAAATAAAAGCTTGCATTTTGTATTGTGCCATTCAGCATCAAAACAAGCTGAATTWCCGAACTGTTTTGACCGAATCAGTCAAAATGTTTCCTATCAGAGATACTGGACACAAATCTTTGCTCCACAGCTGCACCACCATAACCAAATTTTGCACCCAGAGCTTTGATGTTGTATCCAGCAGGAGTAACAGGGAGATCTAGAGCAATCTGGTCGTTCCAAGGCTTGCATTTCATTCATAACCAAGTATGATCAAAGTAAAAGATATTTATCATTCCCTTGCTATTCTCCTGTATATAAATACACTGKTTTTCTCCTCAGAAAGCTCCTAGTGCCTACTTCCTTGGCATGGCCCCAGGACAGCAAAATATTTCAAGTCCCTGTTTAGCTTTAAACAGTACTGAGAAGTCTTAGGTGCATGCTGGGGTGCTGCACAGAATCAGGGCTTGAAACTGGATTATTTTGGTGCTGTCAAGACATGTTCTGTCCTCCATCCACTCTGTTGAAAGCTCGGTACTTGAAATCTGCTAAGCAGTCTCAGCACATATTTTATAATCACACTCAGGCACTACTTTTTCTGCCTATTATCTTATGGGGACTTGTCCAGCACATGTACTCTATCACCTCTCTTGATAAATCTCYTGTTTTGTCAAATGCCATGAACTACAATGCAACCACGCTGAGAAGTTGTATCTCCACAGGGTGCAACAGCGCAGTAAAATCCTAGCTTCCATTTTTTATTTGCTCCTCTAAGGGACAAGACCTTTAGGCCACTGTTAAAGCTTTTGAAGCTCCTTGTTTTGCAGCTGCCTGAGTAAACCACATATCTTGGCCACAGAGCTGTTGCAGCTGGATGCAGCATTCCCAGCTGGGCTGGCCACACAGGARCAGGGTGAGCAATTCCCAATATCCACAGGGTGTCAACACCCCTTGCAGTGCCTGCAGGGAAACTCATGGCACAGCAGGGGCAGGTCCTGCCTTCTTTTCCTTTGCGCAGTCTGCATTTGCTTACACGGTTGCTTTTGGGGGGGCGCGGTATCCACGCTCTTGCACATTTGCAAGTGAATCTCTGCTTACAGGAAAGAAGACAACTGATTTTTGTCTGAGCCACTTGAACAGGTTTGTTTGCTAGAAGGACAATTACACACCTGAAAAACAGTTATTCATGAAAATGCATATTTGATGTTGATTGAAAAAAGAGTTTGTTGCATGAAGTTTATTTCCTTATTTATCATATGTCACCCAGCAAATCAATGGAATCAATAATACAGAACTTCAAGTTACACTGAGTCAGCCAATTAATATTTATCCTTTAGCTCCACACCTTTTTTAACAGATTGAACCCAAACTTCTCTCCTGGTTTTGAAAACAAAAAGGACAAATATTTAAAAGCAGGAAATTCTCTTTTACTTGGGCATTCTTCCTCTTAAGAATGCTTTTAAAAATACACTTGATTCACTTCAAGGAAAACAYTTCATCCAATTTATGTTCTCTTAACAGAACTTCATTTGATCATTCAAACATGAGCCTGGGTAACTAAATGTTTTCTTTGCTTTGATTTCAGCATTCTTTCCCCTTTCTGAAATATTAAGTGTGTAATCACTGAGTGAACTTTCCTGTTTGTGGAGAAAGTGTCACTAAACTACTATCCATCTATAAGGTTTTGGCAAGAGCTTGATACAACCGTGGTGCAAGGTGATTAATGGAAGGCAAATAGAGGAGTAATTAATCAAACAACATAAGAAAGTGAAAATAAAAAAATGATGTGGAGACTGACAAGAAAACTCCTTGTGCTTTGGCACCAATGAAAACAGACCACAGCAAGGCTAAAAAGTTCATGAATATGCTCCAATTAATTTGTATGTACACCACAATGCTCTTTAGTTTAGTTCATTTAAACCTGAAATTCCCTTCCCCGTTGATGTCAGCTAGTTAGCCAAGATGGTGCATTACTGTTATGATCACTGCAGTGCATATAATTTAGATTTATCTCTTTAGGGACTCAGCTCCACCCCCTGCTAGCTAATATGCTCACCATGTTTAATGATGCAAAAAATTTCCCTGAGTACAGGTTATTTATCTTTATCAGGGGCTGCTTTTGGCTGGCTGTCAGTTATCAGCCAGAATATTTGTTCCTAAATGGTTTGTACTCATCCATATTCCAGGGCAATTCTGAGGCCCATATTATCACTGATGTTTGCAATAAAAGTGTTTCAGTTCTTCAAATACACCTTAGTAATACTGATTTATGAGTCTGGACTAGCTATATTTCTGATGCAGTGATATGAACCCTGAAATATCTGTCATAGAAGTGAAATATCTATCCAAAACCTCAGAAACAAAACCCGCTTGTTGGGGTCTTGAAGAAATATGAGGAATGAAGATATTTCTTTGAATACATTTTGAGGGGAATGAGTCAGAGGTGAGGGTTTTTTTTAATGGAAGCTCTGTAGAAAATAAAACAAAATTAGGAACAGACCAGTGGAAAGAAGACAGATGAAAGTGGAAGGAAAAGGAACAGTGAGAAGGAGACAATTCTGGACAGAGAAGTAGGGAGGCAAAAAAACAAGTGAGAAAGGAAAGAACTTTGCCACACCARATGAGGGAACTCTTTCAGCCTACAAGATTGCTAACGTGGGTGGTGGGAAAAAGCAGGAAAGAAAAGCTTACGACTGGCCTGCATAGTAACTTGAACAAGCACCCAGCTTAAGACTGAAGGGCAGATATGCTGTGTGGAGAAAGTTCAAAACACTGAATAGAGTTCTGCAGCCCAGGCATTCGGGCTATGCTACCGGTCAAAGGGGAGACCAGCAATCCTGGTAAGTAACAAAAACTGAAGATACGAAGTAAGTAAGTAAATCTCCGTTTTTTATCRTTTTTGACTAGGATAGCAATAAGGGCAGCAACTGCATGTCAGATYTGATGTATGCGGTAGAATAGGTTGGATTTGCCTTTCAGGGTATGCGAACATCTGTGGTACAGAGATTCCCAAGCTAGCAGTAACCAAGCCTGTTCCAAAACTGGAGGCGGCAAAGCCAGACATGCTCTCCCCAGGGCGGCGTGCTGAGATAACACAGCTTCACTGCTTCCCAGACCTGAGCTAACGCCTGAGCTATGCTGGGGAGCTGCACTGGTTCACTCAGAGCAAGTTCAGGTACCTCTAACAAAAGACGTGCTTCAGAGAGTAAGAGTTCAATCTCCATTTTTAGATTCCTAGCCTGTATCTATAAAGAAACTATAATGTCTAACTCTGCTATTCTCTTCTTACCATCTACATAYTCACTTAGTAGGTACAATCATATATTTAGAGGAGGAAAGACCATATTTTACCATGAGTAATTCAAGAAAAATTTGGTGTTGAAGCTGGCACACACTGTGGCTGCCTTCCACTGAGAACTTGTTTAAGAGGCAATTGAAAAAAATATTTATTCCAAAGTCTCCATCCAGTCTCCTTAGGTCCTTCCTAAGGCTAGTATGTGGATACTAGACAATGCACTAAACAGATTTTATAACTACCCAGGTACAGACTCACTCTTAGTTTAAGCTGTAGGCACACATTCTCCTCTGGTTGCCGTTTCTCTAGCAAAGAAAGCTATGGCTCAGGAGCTTGTGAAATATAGCCCTGCCAGAAGTTGTTCTCATTTCAGATCTGCTGGTTGGGTTGCTTAAATGCTTATGCCTCTTCATCCTTTTACTTCACATTATTCTGCAATCTAGTGTTTCAGGCTTTTTATGTGATGGCAAGGAACTGTATCTGAAACCTTTCTTTGCCACATGGAGGTCAGAGGTGTCTGTTCTTTCAGGAGGCTGTTAGCACTAATTTGTCTTTGTTTAATGTAACACTGAGTTAAATAAGAAGGAAGAGTAGGAGACTGGAAATAAAGTAAGTAATCAGAGAGGAACAACAGAAGAATAAGTCCCGTTATTAATTTCTAAATGTGTATAGCATCTGGCCTATTTTTAAGAATATATCAGAATATATAAGACTTGGATAAATTACCTGAATTTTTATGGTGAAAAGGAGGATGCACTTCATATATGTGAAAAAAACATTGTAACAGACTTTTTCATTTTTAATCTACTTGTAACATTGAAGCTATTGCAGGTTCCAGCTATATACATAAAGCTTTTAACCGCAAGAGAATAAAATACCCCAAAAGTATGTACAATAAAATTAATTTCCTTCAAAAGTCTTTTTTTTTTATCCTATATTACATACAAATGTTAGTATCACAACCAGCAAACAGCATGTGGAATGCAAATACAGCATGAGTACATAGAGTCCACTTTTTTTGGTTTTAGGTGATRTATTTGTTTGATTTCTACAATGACACGCTCTTCCTGTTCTGAAGTTTTCCAGAAGCCTAGATTAATGACAAAATGATCTCCAGTATAAACTTCCACAATGATAATAACATATGCTGGCATGGACAGAATACTATTACGGTGCCACTGAGATCCTCTGAGAACATGAAATTAACACACAACACTCAAAAAAGAACCACATTCATATGTAATTTCCAGAATTACTGCTATAAATGTGCAAGGACTTCACTACTAACCATTTACTATTAATGGACGATATTCAATATCACAATATCCACGTGCTATAATAAGTATTTGAAATACTCATTCTGTGCTGTTAGATAAATTTCCTATTAGACCTATCCTTGATAATATGCATATTGTTTCTGAAAGCAATTTCTGAATTATTTGGAAAAGACCAGTTTTCCCCCTGAGACACAAAATGAAAATGAACTGCAGATTTTCTGCAAGTTCTTATTACCATTTGGTCTAGACCACATTATGACCAAATTATGGTGAAAACCCTTGAATAAAGTAATTTCACAGGAAGCTGTTAACCTGCTAAAGCACCAAGAAATACAGATCAGACTGAAATGAGCTTTAGTTGTATGCTCCTTGATTCAACTATTTAGATAATGTACTTTCATTTAGATCAGCAGCTAAACGTGTGAAGGATAATAGCTTTTCTTGTTCAGGTATAATGAGACATCAGTGCAGTGGTACAGAATAGCAGTGAAAAGGGGGGAAAAAAGCAGTTCTGATGCCTGCAGTTCTCTTGTGATGGACACTTTTTAAAAAGCATATGACTATGGGAGCAACAAGCATTTATGCCAGACATTTTCATACAACTGGAGAACAAGAATCTGTCACCTGATGAAAATTGATTAAGGACCATCAAGCCCAGAAGTGCAAATTCTGTGGCTATTGAGAGCAAAAATGCACAACATAAAGAGGGGGAGATATTTATGCACAAGCCATTTCTTTTCTTAAGCACAAAATAAGAAAACTTCAAAGTCAAGTTTCTTCCCTTCCCCATTCTATTACACACAAAATCACTTCACAAAGTTTAAGGAGAGAATGAGATAAGGTAAGCTTCCTCTTCACTATGAAGTTTTTCTAACATATGTCTAATATAGCCACCAGAGGCTGGTTTCAGAAAATTTAGTTCAGGCTGGCGATCTTGTTTTAGTTTACAAAATACTTTCTTTAACTACACTAATGTATTTAATGATGTCGATAATCTCATTTGCTTTTCTTTGTATATTTGCTTTACAGCTTAAACATATATTTTTCTACTGACCTAATTCATTTTGGTTACATTGCACTTGATCCCAAATCAATGTATAAAGACTTCTGGATCACTTGAGTATTATCTTTTATATTAATATTTGTGCACATGAGATACTACTCCAAAAATGTAATTAATTTAAGTCCTGAACCAAGAAAAAAAATTAATCATGGGAGAGTTAAGCCTGTCCTTAAAATAGCAGCTTACAGAGGGCATTGTTGAACGGAGGCCCCTTATTCTGTGATGATATCATTTTTCAAGACATTTCATCATTTCAAAAAATTTTTTCACTGAAAGTGAAATGAAAATGATTATTTTTACAATTGCATATAAAGTGGACTTTGAACTTTTTTTCATTTATTTACCTTCAAAAATGTATTATTTCATGCTTGGTTGCTCAGTTTTTTCATCGTGCTAATAGTACATCATTATATTCATTCAAGACAYGGCACGATATGACACCCAATAAATTACATTGTGCACCCCTCCTGATCTGTCAGGCCACGTGAGTTATATGGGCAAATTCAGTACACCAAAAAGATATCTACATGTGAGTTATTCATTTAGGTGCTGTCCTCTTGGTGATGATGCACAATTCATTTGACTTAAYTTAAACATTTCATAGAATCATAGAATCATAGAATCAGTAAGGTTGGAAGAGACCTCTGGAGATCATCTACTCCAACCTTACCGCTCAAGCAGGGTCACCTAGAGCATGTTAGACAGGGTTGCATCCAGGCGGGCCTTGAAGATCTCCAGAGAAGGAGACTCTACTGCCTCTCTGGGCAACCTGTGCCAGKGCTCCGTCACTCTCACAGGGAAGAAATTCCCCCTCACGGTCAGGCGGAACTTCCTGTGCTTCAATTTCTGTCCATTGCTTCTTCTCCTGTCACATGGCACCACTGAAAAGAGTTTGTCCCCGTCCCCTTGACACCCTCCCTTCAGGTACTTGTACACATTGATAAGATCCCCCCCTCAGTCTTCTCTTCCCTAGGCCGAAGAGGTCCAGCTCTTGCAGCTGTTCCTCATAGGGCAGGTGCTCCAGCCCTCTGATTATATTCGTAGCCCTATGCTGGACTCTCTCCAGTAGCTCCATGTCTCTCTTGTTCTGGGGAGCCCAGAACTGGATGCAATACACAAGATGAGGCCTCATTGGGGCTGAGTAGAGGGGCAGGATCACCTCCCTCCACCTGCTGGCAACACTCTTCCCAATGCACCCCAGGAAACCATTGGCCTCCTTGACCACGAGGGCACATTGCTGGCTCATGGTCAACTTGTCATCCACCAGCACTYCCAGGTCCTTCTCTGCAGAGCTGCTCTCCAGAAGGTCAGCCCCCAGCTTGTCCTGGTGCCTAGGGTTAGTTTTCCCTAGGTGCAGGACTCTGCACTTGCCCTTGCTGAACCTCAGGAGGTTCCTCTCTGSCCAGCTCTCCAGCCTGGCCAGGTCTCTCTGAATGGCAGCACAGCCCTCAGGTGTRTCAGCCACTCCTCCCACTTTGGTATCATCAGCATAGCAATGTGAAAAATCAAACCCTAGGAATGCCTCTTTCTTTGCTTTAGCAGCATGTGCAGTTTTGCTCTATACTTGTTTGTATGACATAAATCTCTTCAAATAATACCTACTTTTGGTTTTTTATTCTATATTATTACTGTACCAGCAAAATCATTTTAAGRACAGCAGCTATGCTGATATTTCAGACAGTTTGCCTCCTATTTAYTTAGCTAGTTAGTTTCTGTCTCCCATTTGTGTTTTAATAGAAAAGTCAGTCAGAAACATCAGTTCAGCACCTTAAGCAAGAAAAAGAAAACTAGCTTTTGTATATTAATTAAAGGACTGGCTAGTTTCAGTGGCCAGGGAAAATTATTCCAGGGATATTGAAAACACTAATCTTTTTTATTATTTTTTTGTGGTTGTCATCATCATCCCAGGAAGTCAAGATGAGAACTGAATCCTACTTGTACTCAGCACTGCAGAGAAAAAGGGAGATCAGAAGGCGCAGCTGGCAGCATTGCTGAATAGAGCAGACGATAGAAATCCCAAATGGTTCCAAGTTTAAGACAGAAAGTTTATCTTTTTCAGTTGCATAGTGGTTTGAATTAATTTCTAATACATTTCATATATATGAGGGGAGGGGAGGGGAGGGGAGGGGAGAGGAGCTATTTTTCCATCCAATGTAGGCATGGCCAGAAAAGCAAAAAAAAAAAAAAAAAAGGACGCTGCAGTACATCTCCTTAGGGAACAAGAATGGTATATGGTTACAACTATTAGCAGGATGCCTTCTCTTTCAGGAGGAAAATATTAGGAGAAAATGATTGTCAGTTATTTTTACAGACTACTCTTTCAAAGTATGACAGATACAAAATATCATCACAATATATTAGAAGGGACAATTTGATATGAGAGATTGTCTTGATAGCTTGCATGAAATCGAAAGGCTTGTGGTCTTAGGTTAGAAATTGATGCAAGTATYTCTTCTGTGCAGTGATAAATAAAAATGTAAGCAAGCCTACCTGGCTGGCATTCCCAGTCTGGAATAAGAAGTGAAGCTGAACTGTCATTTGCTACCTCGGCAATTGTGTACCCAGATAGAGGCCACCTTAAAAAAGATGCACTGCAGGCATCAAAAGGCAACAAAATGGAGCATGGTCTTTTTTTCTTTTGCTTTTCCTTAACTGTTGGCATTTAGGTAATATATATACATTTACAAAATTATTATATACAAACATAAAACTTTTTATTTCTCCAACTATGCTAAGCATTAGTTATATCGTGGATAGAAAAGGACGCAGTTTTTATAAAGACTACAGGAGAATGCAATCCATATGTTTAGGATTGTTTGTATGTATGTATTTATTTATAATATGCATTATACTTTACATATAAACTACTGATCTGATTATTCCGCAGGGATTTTTGTGTGGCATTTTGTTGCTCTTTTTTTATCCCYTCCTTTTAGTTTTAACTTGCCTGAAAAACACAAAGTCAGTCCCTACAACACCCCAGTGTTGTACGCTTTGTGACTTATATTTTGAAAGAACAGTACAATTTCAATGCTTTGCAGGATCAGGGATCAAAGCCAGAATGCCTCTGATTCCACAGTCACTGTATATATGGACTCATCCATCAAAAAGCAGGATTCACATCCCATGGAAATCTCAGTTATTTTGTCTTTCATCCTGATATAAAATCAAGAGTGAAAATTTATTCACGCCCCAGGGATATACTAGGAGGCAATGAGAGGTCTAAACCACTCAGCTGTAGAAAAAGCCAGTGGCTAGTACATCCGAGCTGTAACTTCCCATGAGACACCATAGCAGCTCAGATAAGTAGAGGTTATTACACCCAACCCCAAAACTGGCCTTTTCATTTTCTTTTCAGAAAGATTATGATACAACAAGTTTTGGAAACATTACATTTTTCTAGGATTTTTTTTTTCAGAAACTTTCACTTTCAAACAGCACTCACTTTTTAAGAATGGAATATTCAAGAAATTTTCCATAAGAGCTATAATCCCCACTGCACAGAGGATAGAATAATGAAACTGGAAATAAAAAGTACATGGAGGAAATAATCACTTCGAGTTTTCAATATAAAACACAATCTTATTCCAAGTTTGTCAAGGTAAACGAGACTCTTTCTCATAACTTCAGTGAGCTTTAGTTCAGACTATAGGCTTATTGTATCATAGCAATTGCTTTTGTTTCCTATTCATTTAAAAGATATGATATTACCTTAATCCTTCACAAACAGCAGCTTTTTGCGCCTTCTTTAACTCTAAAATCTGACTGGAAGTATGAGATTGGATGGTAATAAGGCAAAGAAGGAGCACCTCTTCCAGATATAAGCTGAAATCTTAGTTCTACTTTCATCAAGCCTAGCACCAGCCCTGCTAACCTTTACACTATTAAAATACTTGTACGTACACATAAATAAAAGCGGTGCTAAAAATGTAAGTGCCAGAGATTGATTCCTGCTTTTTCGAATCCCCRAAGTAATACAGACTACACAAACACTTATCTAAGTGAATTATGGGTCTTTGCTATAAGCAAAATAGAAATCTGCCACCAGAGAAGGACRACAATGACTGATTCCAGGTAAGCTTTTCTCTAAAATGAAAGAGCTATTTGATGCAAATCACTCTGCTTCCCTATTGTGTTCCTCTCTCTGGCTACAGGATGTGGTCAGAAGCAGCAGCCATCCCTGTCCTCTGAGCATTGCTTTGAGATATCACTATGGAAAGCTAGATCTTCTGCTGCTTTCTGAAAGRTAAAGAGTTGAGGTATATAATCCTAGACTGCCACTCTAGCTAAGCTCATTCCTCTCTTCCTCTGCTTCCCACAGCAGGAAAAGTCATACTCTGATAACTCCTGGCCTGTCAACCTTTAGTGCCAGTATTTGGATTTTATTTACACTTTATTTACACTGAAACTTTAAGATAGCTCTGCTGAAGCATGTGGTTCGATCTTCCTTCCATTAACCATCGTCTGGAAGCATCCAGTCCCTCTAGAAGCCTTGCTAAATTCGTGGCTCAGGGAATCTCTCTGAGCTATGAGATTCTCAGATGTATAACAGTGTCAGAAGCATTTTATAAATATTAAAAATGCTTCATCACTAAATTTGACTCTGATCATTTACTTGATCCCAGTCAAGTGTTTTGAGCAACAGGAGATGATARCAATTTTTTTTTAACCTTGCCTGTTTCATATATCACAGCAAACTGACATTAATTGTAACAGGAAGCTTACTCCTACCTAGCCATAATTCCCATTTAAATCAGTTGGGAATTTTCACTGTTTTAGAAGAAAGCAAGGAAACATGTTTGAAAGGAAATATATATCCAATGTGCACAACTGGGTCCACTTTTTGAAATAATACTCCCCAGTGCCTATTACTTTTATTCAAGTGTGTCTTACTAACTGGCACAGTAAGTTATTTCAGTGTTTCTTTCAGTAGAATTTTAAAATATTTATTATGCTGAAATGGTTAGAGCAGCACAGCCTGTTTGGTATCATTAGATCTCATTAGCAATCAGCATTCAAGAGGTATTTTCTCAGGGTTTTTTCCTTAATACACATACATACATACAGCTTTCCCATAATTAGCAGATCTATTAGTTTCACATGGTGGGTGGGATGAAATTTTAAATAACGTTCATCCCTTTCAGAAACAAATAGCAGGCTGAAATGAAAAAGTGCTCAATTAACTTGCTGTTGTCACGAGGATGGGGAAAAGGATGGGGTGACAACAATGTGATCTAAATATACAGCATTATGGGACTGAGAAAGAGGTGGGCGGTTTTCAATCAGTTCAAGTCTCAAGTAAGAATAATCACTTCTATGACAGGGCTGCAAAGCCCTGGCTCTGTCTAGCAGAGATCTAATCTTTCAAGGAAGTTTTATGGAACTGAGATCTCAGCCACACCCTGAGCTCACAGCTGGAAGTGCCCTGCTGAAGTTTGAACATGAAGATGATTGAGAAGTTTGGGAATCTTAGGCTGTGCKGAGGCAGGAAATGGCAGATCCTGTATTTTGCTTAGCCTGGTTTGTGACACTTCTCAGCACACAGCACGTTCAGTGCCAAGGGAAATGRTCGGGTTTTAGGGTGAAAACATCATTGTTCTGTTGATTCATATGGTTGGTTTGGGAGACTGGGGGGGGGGGTTGTAACCTTCCAGATTCGTCCCTATGTGGTTGAGAAGTCAGTTGCACAGATCAACYCTGCACCTATATTCATTTTGTTTATTTGCAAAGAGAAGATAGAAATTCAAGTAAGCTGAACTCAGTAAAAGCCATTAACAGCAGACATTTTCCTTCTCCAGAAACTCTCAATCGCACAAGCCCAGTAACATCTGTGTTCAGGAAATCCTGCTCTCTCTCACTCTCAAAGTCACATTTCATCTCTTTCTATAACTTTTCAGCATACAGAATACACAACTTGAAACCAATAAACAAGATTCATCTTTGGTAACCAGGGAAACCCATCATTTGACATCATCTATGTCTGAAGTCATTAGATGCAATAARTAAACACAAAGTAACAATACTAGCAATAACAACAATTGTAATGGTAAAAATAAWAATCCCCTTATGATTATCTAATGGCACAGTGAAACTTGGGGGACTGCAGATAGCGGAATTTTTAACACASAAGAAAATTAAAACTTAAACCTATATTTGGGCTCAGTGCAGAAAACCCTCAAAATCTGTAAGTYGTTAAGCTCTGTGATTCAATATGGACTGATTTATACCAGATTTAAGCTTTATTCACTACTGAGGGATATCCCATGAAGAAAGAGGGAGGAGTTACCCTTCTGTCACTTTGGCAGCCCCTTTTTGATAAGCTCCCTTATCCGCCATCAGCATCACAGCTGCATAAATCACTGTCCATACTCCGAACTGTGGAAGGGAACATCTGACTGCAACTGAACCAAAGCAGCTACTTATTTCAGCTACTTATTTCTATAGTCTAAAGAGTCCCAGTGAAAAAACAGCAGAGTTTCTAGAATGACAGTTGGGATGTGCCTGGCTGGAAATAACATGAAAATCTGCTTGCACTAGAAAATAAAAACAGACTCAGCTACTATCTAAAATGTTTGCTCCTTTTCAAGTTAGAGTTGCTGTATTTACTTCCTCCCTTAGCACGTCCATGTTTCCATCCAGTACCTGCCATTGATTGGCTGAACAGTGGTATTATTTCCTTATTTTTAACTATTGCCCTCAACTGGCCAACTTTCATTTCTCTCTCAGATTTCATCCTCTTTTYTTGGTATTTTTCCTCATTTTCTCTCCCTCAGTGACAGCTTGGACCCTGGGACTATTGCAGTTCTCCCCATCAGCACCACAGCTGCAGAAATGCCTGCTTCTGTGCTGGACTGGGGAAAGGAAACACCTGACAGGAGCATCAGAATGATCACATATCTTCCAGACTGGAAATGATGAAGTTGTAAGGTTTCCCTCAGATGAAATCACTGGTGCCTCCCCTGTTGGTCTTCCTCATGTTAAAGAGAGCTCTGGCCTATCTCCAGTCAGCAGAGCAAATCCATGACAGGGGAGTCCAGATGGGAGGCAGGCATTTTCATTTCCAGGCAGCCTACCGTGAGAATCCTGGCTTTACTCCTCCGAAAACCTTGTCATCTCCTTAAATGCAGCTGGAATGTCTCACTTTGAAAACAAGTCTGGGCTGCTGATAGCTGAAAATTGCGAAGTGGTGGGATGATTCTGCGTGCGGYAAGCCTACACGTTCGCTGTGCCAGCTACCCTCCTGCCACATTAACTCCAGGTCTGATAAGATTTGCAGAGGAGTGGTYTGCATCAGTCAACCTGCATCAAGCTCACCATGTGTTAAAGGAAAGGCTGTGACGGGGACTCTGACAACTTTAATCAATCTACTGCTTCTCCAGACTTTCTCCTACACATGCCTCCAGCCCTCCTGCTTCCTCTGTGGCTGYGCCAAGCCTCAGATTTCATAGCGCCAGTCTGTGGAGACCATGCTGTTCATCATCTATCATGAACAGGAACTCTTGAGCTCAGTGCCCCTAACTTCTTTACTGTAGGGCTTTGAAATGGATCCTGTAGTGAATGATGACTCTCCATCTATTTCTGATCTGATCTAAAACATATTTTCTCGTTTGCTGTACTTCTACTTTCTGTCCCTGCTTTCCTCCTTATTTTTAAACTTTACCATGGAACTCCATATGGTGTACTAGATTAAAGCCATTATACAAAGAAGGCAATACATTTTGTTGCACTGTTCTCCATCCCACCCCACTGGCCTGCTCTGAGAAGGGGGAGAATAACTGGGAGAAGGAAAAACAAGGCAAAATCTTCTGCAAACCACAACTCCCTTTCTCTGCAAAGGTGGAAGAAAGGAAGTTTTAGTCATTATCCATACTGGTTAGAAAGCTCTGTATGGTATAAATTCCCCAAACCAACTTAGCTTGCACACAGTGGACAAAGTTAATCCCTACTACAAATAACTTTTCTTATTTCAATTGGGAAAAATTTGATCCGTTATCTAAACTCAGAGATATCCCTACAAGGGTAAACTGCAACTTGGTGACACATTTTTTATGGAACACCAAGCATAAACTGAGAACAAAGAAGACTCTCAACTTTTGAAATATAGGTCATGGGAGTAATTGTATCATCAGCAATATGAATAGGAGGAAGAAGCTTATAAAATTAAATAAATAGGAAATCTTTCAACTTAATGCTAAAGTCTTAGAAAAGTGATTTCCAGAACAGTTGTCACTGGAATAGTGAGAAGCTAATCATAATCAATTTCTACAGTACAATAAAAAGAGGTATTAGAGAAATATCACACAGACCTGAAATGTATAAGGACAAAAGGTCATAAATTTCAGCAGAAGCCCATAGGGAATCTGAGAATGCATGAGAGTTGTGGGGCTAAAAAAGTCTAGCTATTGAAGAAAAATATTTTATTAACAAATGAACAAATAAGAGTGAAGCGGTCCCTCAGAGTCGCTTCATCAGCCACAACCATATGAAGAGTCCAATGTACCTTTTGAAAAGTAGTTGAAATACTGAATCTACTAAAGCAGAGAACAAGCCTTTGTTAGCTACTTTTGAAAGTCATCAGTAGCTTTTAGTGTATAGGACATTTTCCAACAATTAGATCAAAACTCAGATTGAAAATGTTGGTGGATTTCATAAGTTAGAATGACATCAATAGTTGACTCCTCTAGAGTACTGCCTGGGAACAGGAATTTTATTCTAAAGAATCTCTCTTCCACTTGGAACACCACTGGAGTCACACATTAATTTTATACAGTAACAAATGGTTATTTGTTCATTTTAATTTCCAAAGATAGTTCAAGTCTGCAGTAAAGCCACACCACTACTCTCTTATTCTGGTAGCCTGAGGTGTTGAAACGCTGAAACTCCCGTTGTTTAYGTAATTCTTTAACAGGCATGCAGATCCCAATAATCAAAAGAGATGCACATACAGTGTCTCTACTTATATGGTATCTCTACTTACGCCATCTGTTCAGCTAAACTTGCACACTTAGGAGATACAAGGCCAGTCATAGCAGCAAAACTGAGGTGCACACCGACAAGTAGGCCTTCAAATCAATGCTAATGCTAACTCTAATGCCTGAAAAATCCTTTAGTTCACAAGCTATATTATATGGCATGACAGATATGAATGCTGTAGACATCAGAAACCTCAGTCATAGCAGTATTCAGAACAAAAAATAAAAGCTTTTAGCAAGAAGAAAAGATCTGATTGCCAATAAGCCTGCCAWAATTTATTCCTCTTAATGAGCAGAGGGGAATATAATTATTATTTTTCCCCATTACATTAATTCTTCTTCTAACTGACAGGCTAAACAAAGGGTATGCATGGTTCATTTAGCCAAATGGTTACTTTTTGTTTAAGAATAGAATGGATGATTCATTAATTTAAAAAGAAAATCCAGCATGAAAACAAAGAAAAACTTTAAATCAGTGACAGGCTAATGAAAGTATTGTATTGTACACAAACACTACCTTAAACGTTGTTTTCTGCTAGGTTAGGTGACAAGATTTCTTAATATGACTGTTCAAAGAAAGCAAATGTTCTACAGTTACTTGAGGTCGTATTCTCCTATWGAAAATATTCATGTTACCATCTTGAAATTTCTTGAGTCCCCTCTCACAACACACTTAAATTTTAATCAGCCAGTTGAAAAATAGAAAACACATTGCAGATATTAAATAGCAAGCTAGACAAAACAGGTTGTTCACAGCCAACATTGCTGTGAACAGCAATGAGCATTGTATAGAAGAGCTTTGTATAGCCAACAGAGGAGCTTTGCATCAAGTATATCAAAACAAAGAGAGAAATTATAAAAGCTGGAAGCTGGATGTGCCTCTAAAGAAAATTTGGAAGTGCAGAATTCACATCAGACATCACTAAGCACCCATGAGTCTGTGAGGTCCTTCTCTATTTGACAACCACTCCTAGAAAACCAAACTCAAATTTCAGCATTATCATCACATTACAATAAAAATAAGAGAGACACTTGGAAAAGGAATTAGATGATGGAAGATTTGAATTAAGAGGGAAAAAATGAAAGTTGTGATAAAAGAGAAATCATAATGATAACCTATAGGCAGGAGTAAAGATCGTAAGTGGCAAAACTTAGAGTTGTTTAAGGGATTAAAGCTATGGSAGATGGGACAAGATTAAAAAAATAATATACACAACAACCTTCCAATCTTCCAAATGGGGTGCCAATAAAAGACGTATTCAGCTGCAAAATAATTTTCTCAAATGAAGTGATAAAAGCTCCATTACTTACAATGTTTAGCCATCATGTAGGAAAAGCACTAGCAAATGCACAAAGGAGAATTGTCTACATTGATAAARAGAAGGATGTGATTTCAAACTGTTCTGTTAGGGAACATTTAATATATTTTTTGTTTTAAAAAWTCAGTTGCTCTATTTCACGAAGATGAGCTCAGCATCCTCAACTTTGCTGAAAAAATATTTATATATTATATTACTCAGTCCTAGCATATTTTTTACTATCTTTGCCTATATTTTTACCCAAAGATATAACATGCATGCAGCAATATTGCAAATATTATGACATACTGTAATAAGAGGTACAGAAATCCTTTTCTTCATGCTTTGGTCCTTTCCTATTATATAACACTGCCCAGGAGATAGAGCAGTGTATAAAGAACCAGGCTACTCCAGTTCTTATTGAGTCTCACTAACAGCAAAAAGAAACACAAAGGAGCATATCTGAGTGAACTCCCATACACTTATCACGCAGATATTCCGAGTTTCTTTTCTCACTGTTATCAATAGCAAAGATAGCAAAGTTATCCTATTCTTACTTTTTCCCTGAATAATCAATCTCTCTTTCTGCCTGAGGACTTATCTAAGAGACATTGTCTTCATTGGGTCATAGTATCTTTTACTTGATGAATGCAATTACTCATGGTGATAAGTAGCATAGGCTACACTCTAATTTTACCATCTGCTCTGCATATGGAATAGTGTAAATTAGGAGAAGAAAAGAGAACAACATGCCAGTTGAAAARTAGCTATTCTTTTAAGGCTGAGAGGAGGGTTTCTAATTCAGATCCTGTCTTAGCATTCAAAAATATCTTCCTTCAATGGCACAATTATTTTTGCACACATTTTTAAAGGTTCAGTTATTTCTTCCAAGTTTGTAAGAACTGAAGTTAGCTAGGGTCACCAATACAATCATCTCATTGAAATCCAAAGTCTGGCAGAATATCTCAACGCAATTAAACTGAAGATGTAGATATTGTATGTCCTCGTGCCCTGAGATGAGGACATGTCATAGAATCATAGAATCATAGAATCAGTAAGGTTGGAAGAGAGCTCTGGAGATCATCTACTCCAAACCCCCCTGCTCAAGCAGGGTCACCTACAGCATGGTAGACAGGGTTGCATCCAGGCGGGCCTTGAAGATCTCCAGAGAAGGAGACTCTACAACCTCTCTAGGCAACCTGTGCCAGTGCTCCCGTCGCTCTCACAGGGAAGAAATTCCCCCTCACGGTCAGGCAGAACTTCCTGTGCTTCAATTTCTGACCATTGCTGCTTCTCCTGTCACATGGCACTACTGAAAAGAGTTTGTCCCCRTCCCCTTGACACCCTCCCTTCAGGTACTTGTACACATTGATAAGATCCCCCCTCAGTCTTCTCTTCCCCAGGCTGAASAGGCCCAGCTCTCGCAGCTGTTCCTCATAGGGCAGGTGCTCTACTCCCCTAATCACCTTCGTAGCCCTRTGCTGGACTCTCTCCAGTAGCTCCATGTCTCTCTTGTWCTGGGGAGCCCACAACTGGACACAGTGCTCGAGATGAGGCCTCCCCAGGGCTGAGTAGAGGGGCAGGATCACCTCCCTCCACCTGCTGGCAACACTCTTCCCAATGCACCCCAGGAAACCATTGGCCTCCTTGGCCACAAGGGCACATTGCTGGATCATGGTCAGTCTGTCATCCACCAGCACTYCCAGGTCCTTCTCTGCAGAGCKGCTCTCCAGAAGGTCAGCCCCCASCYTGTACTGGTGCATGGGGTTAGTTTTCCCTARGTGCAGGACTCTGCACTTGCCCTTGCTGAACCTCAKGAGGTTCCTCTCTGGCCAGCTCTCCAGCCTGTCCAGGTCTCTCTGAATGGCAGCATAGCCCTCAGGTGTGTCAGCCTCTCCTCCCAGTTTGGTATCATCTACAAACTTGCTGAGGAGGCACTCTGTCCCTTCATCCAGGTTGTCGATGAAGAAGTTGAACAGGATGGGACCCAGTACGGAGCCCTGGGGAACGCCACTAGCCACAGGCCTCCAACTGGACTCCACACCACTGATGACGACCCTCTGAGCTCTGCCTTTCAGTCAGTTCTCAATCCACCTCACTGTCCACTTGTCTAACCCACACTTCCTGAGCTTCTCTAGGAGGATGTTATGGGAGAGAGTGTCAAAAGCCTTGCTGAAATCAAGGTACACAACGTCCACTGCTCTCCCCTCATCTACCCAACCAGTCATTCCATCATAGAAGGCTATCAGATTGGTTCAGCAGGAGTTCCCCTTGGTGGATCCATCCTGGCTACTCCCAATCACCTTCTTTTCCTCCTTATGTCTGGAGATGACATCCAGGATGAGCTGTTCCATTGCCTTTCCAGGGATGGAGGTGAGGCTGACCAGCCTATAGTTGCCTGGGTCCTCCTCCTTGCCCTTCTTGAAGACTGGAGTCACACTGGCTTTCTTCCAGTCCTCAGGCACCTCTCCTGTTCTCCATGACTTTTCAAAGATGAATAGGGCTGGTATATCCACACTATGGTAGGAGATGCTTACCGCAGCTCCCAGCTTCTGGCAGGTGCAAGGGAAATTTTGCAAAGAAGAAAAAGCCAGGTTCCTAATAAAATGTGTACTCATCTGGCAGGGATGCCTGGGGAAATCAGTCATTTTATCTCTTCTTTACCATGCTCTGTGAATAGGCACTTCATTCCCTCTTCTTGTAGACCCCAGTTTCCTGGAACTCACTATAGGTCAGAATGAACATCCCTCCTTCTCCTTTCTCCTCAATTCTTTCCCTCTAGATAATGGAGGACTCAATATATATGTATAATCCTCACTGAGATAAACATGAGATCAGAGAGGAGGAGCCTGTGATTCTGCCAACCAGGTAGCAGTTGCTTGCAGTATTCCCTAATAGGGAAATATAACCAAACAAATGCTGGACTATACATCAGTGAAAAAACACTTGGCAGAAACAGTTAAATAGCATTGATTCACTTTCAGTGTAATAGAATTAAGAAATTTATAAGCAAAAATGTGAAAATCCTTCAGTTTCATCATAATCTCAGTATCTTTCTGTATTTTGCATTCTATTTTATTATGCTTTCCTCAASCTAACAGGACCTTTACCATCTCACTTTCACTATCTCTTTTTTGCCCATGTTGTTGCTAAGACTGTCATCGAGATCGACAAGCTCAGAACACACTTACAGAGATGCTTACATCCATCCCATTAGAGAATGCATAAGCATGTATTTGTGCTTTAATGTGCCCAGACTTATATTACCTACCTGATTAAATGCTGACTCAAGGGCCTTATTCCTGTCTATATTCTAGCCRGCAATGGTCTTTTAACTTCACTCTGCATAAAGATCCTTGCAAATTTTTCAGGGAAAAAGAAATTCTTAGAAATTATCAGAAAAGCTAGCCCCAGATAATTCCTCAGAAATGACCCTTTCTTATATTCATTTTTAAAAGGTTTAAATCTTCACTAAATAATCTTTTGATATTTTCATATATGAAGCTCTCATTTTTTTATTCAAAATGTCTTTCAGAAGCTAACTAAATCTATTGTCGTAACAGATTAATATGTTTCCAATGACAAAAATCACACTAAAGATCTTGAATTTAGCTAAAGAAAGTATTTTGACTGACCCAATGACTGACCCAATCTGATATTTTTCTCCTCTGGATTTTAAGTTCACTTTTACAATGTAGCAGTTTTTCAGCTCTAAGTAGGATAGAGCCATTATTCAAAATCTTGACAATTCTACATCCTCCTCTAACTCATCAAGCTAGTATTTTTGAAAAAGTCAGTTGTTCTCCACTCTCTCTGAATTTATTTAAGGATTATTCTTTGAAATAGTCTTTTAACAATTGCAAAGTACTGTGCATTGATATGTTAAAAACAGTTGAAGAACTTGATACTTCATGCACATTATCTCCTAGAGTAAGCACCAAAGGTCCRGAAACAGTGTGATGGCATTAGCCCWGTGTTACATATGAGAAGACAATCCATGTTTAGGGGTTTTATTAGCTGATTTTATTAGCTGAAGCTCAGTGCCACKTATATGCCACTTCTAATTTTCAGGCACACATGGTCAGAGAAAATATGAGACTGTCTGCATATCTTCCTTCTGTGTTGTGGCTACCCTTTGGTTGCACTGTGTGGTATTAGCCGAACACGTGATGGCTCCTGCTCATTGCTGTCCCCTGCAAACGTGCTCTGATCAAACCTCCTGCCTCAAGCATTGTTCTGAAAAAAGTCCATTTTCTCTACAAGGCAGCATTGTAGCCCAGTTACCCAACTGGGGCCTTTTGAGCTACTAACACTCCTCCCCATTGTGAGGAATTAAAAAACAATACAAACTTACACTACAGTGATTTTCAGAATACTATTGGTTTTAATTATTTYTTTTAATGATTTTCACTAAAAAATATAGTCACATTAATTTCTATTCAGGATATTTTAAAGTGGAAATAAGAAGATCTTTAGAAATCCTAATCCTTTTCTTTTTTCTCCTCYTGAAATGGGCACTTGCAGCTCCAGCCTCATCAGGTCACATCRTATCTGTTACCTAAGAAGGTTTTCAAATAACTGTGGCTTAGGCTGAAAGTTCTTTTGATGGGAAAAAATCAATGGATTGCTGTATTTTTTTTTAAGTGTTCTAATTCTGCTGTTCATTCTGCAAAGTGTGGCTGTAGGTAAAGAAAAAACCCTGCCTCTCCTCCTTACCTCCCCCAGCCCTTCAGTTTCTCCCTTCTGAATGCCATCAGCCTGAGCTGTGGATACTTCAAAGGCTTCAAAGGCGGCAGATACTGCTACTGGGGCTAACACTGAAAATGCTCATTTCAGCAGAGAGTGGAAAGTTTATGGATTGTGGAGTATATGATGGCTTCGTTTGTTTTAAATGAATTAAAATGAATATCCAAAAYGAACAAACGGAAAGAAAAACCGAGAAGGGGGAAAAAATCACATRAGGAAGGAGGAATCAGTGTGCAGCAACCAGGTTAAATTTTATGCTGTATTCAGCATCTCCTGAGGAGGCAGGACGTTACTTATGGTTCTCCCTTTGTCCACCTCAAGCCAGGAAGGCAGAGCAACATCAGCTGGCAGCTATTTCTCAGGTAGCTCTGCCAGAGTGCATTACATTCCAGSCGGTAGCTAAATCTTGGCCCTGTTGCTGCCACGGACTATAGAGAGATAGCAGAAAAAACAGCACAGTTTCCCCGTGGGACTGAAGGGGCCTTCACTTCACCCCAACACTGGAGAAATCAGCCACAAAGCTATTACACATGCAGGATGCCTCGCTGTGCCATCAGCAAGAGGCCAGAGGACTTGGGAGKCGGCTGCAAAGTCATAGGCATGTGTAAGGATTTGCGGGGAGGGAACCCAMTTTATTTCTGAACTGGATTCACGTCAGACTCTTCAGTAAAATCCCTGAACAGTCCATTTGTATCAGCTAAACCGTCCCTTTCTTACTCGTTTCTTGCTATGTTGATTTGAGAATGAAGACCACTGCTAGCTGATTTTACGTCAGCGGCAGAGGTCAGAAATTTGCTTAACCAAACAATTCAGTTTCTACTATTCATTAGGATTTAATGATGGAATTATCAAAATAATGCTAAAACACTAATGTTTTATTTATATAGATACCTGAACATCTAGCAGAACCTCCTGAAAAATTTATCAGGTTTGGATACCATGTGAATTTTATTTCAAGCATTATGCTTTTATGCATAGTATCATAGCTTTTTAACTAGTGCATATCTGCGGTAATGGGCAGGCAATGCAATTAGTGCATAGGGGCTCTACATCTTTTATTACAGAGGATTCTGGGTTTTCAATTCTGGGATTAAACAATTAAAAAAAAACACACCTTGAAAAGATTTGAGTAAGAGCCTTTCGAAATGAAAAATGATTTTCTTAGCTAGTACTAGATGAACTGCTCTGGTAAAAAGAATATTGTTTAATTTTCATTTTGAATTAAAGACCTGGAAAGCTGAGTAAGACAGAGGCTAATGCTGAGCTTAGCTGTGCTGCTGCTCCTCTGAGGGCCATAAAGATGTATTAAAACAGGAATTATTTTGTACACTGCACTGTACTTCAACGTTTAATTCTCAGCAGGCTATAAAATCACTTCCAGGATAATGAAATTACAAAAGAATTTTAATTTCATTTTCAATCCCTTATTGTTACAAATTATTAAGAGAAGATGCTTGGAAGATGACTAGTAATATTTCTACTATAGATCTTCTCACTGGCCATGACTTCTTGACTGAATCACCTGCAAAAGCTTTTTTTCAAGAGACATAGTGCAGAAGATCCTAAAGTACGCAGCTAGCTAGGTCTGTTCATGCATTGTAAAGACATTGCTGTCCAAAAGGAGGGTTACAATGAGAAACAACACTAGTAGTAAAAAAA
>NW_028186701.1:3242581-3367621 GCF_003343005.1 Rhea americana
AAAAAAAGGTAAGTCTCTGACAGCTATATCTCAGTGCTATTTAAAAGGGAGGCCAGGAAAAGACTCCAACAATAAAGCTTTTTCCTGTGATCTACAGGGYTGATTTCTTTTTCCTTGGGCCAAAGCTCAAGCTAAATTCTCACCAAGACCACTGGAGATGTTTTAAGTTCAGCTCTCTTTCTGAAATTTATATTCTTGCAGAAGCAGGCCTTTTAGGGTTGAAGTAAAAATTACTGGCCTGTTACACAACAAATCATAATGTAATGATCTCCCTCTTGCTTGAAGTCCATGGATCTATGCTCTTCTTTCGTGAACAAGGATCTATGCTCTTCTTTCGTGGACCTGTAAAACATTCTGAATTCCTGCACTTTTAAAATGCTGGCTTGAACTAAAGTTAAAGGCTAAATTATCTGATTCTCCATAAAGCCTCTGCATATGAGGGGAAACTCCTGAAGGGGTAGAGAATGGGAATTCCAAGAAATAATCTCTCCAGGAGTGGATATCTGGAGGGGAAGCAAGACAGCACCTCAACTGTATTAAAGTGCTAATTTCTAGACAAACTAAAATCCAAAATGTTATCACATCTACCTAGTCAAAGCCTCCCATGTGGGATTCAGTACACCCTGTCAGAGCACACATCACTCACATAGCCTCGAGTTTAATGCAAAGCACAACAGCGCAGGTCAGTTTTATTCGCRGGGAGCAAAGAAGCACCAGGCTGTGTGCAAATGAGAGTCAAAACCATTTTCTAATTGAGGGGCCCTGGATTTTAGACCAGTTCAGCCTGTGTGGGTTAATGCTTCGGTTCACGAGGAAAGGCCTCCAATTGCCAAGTTAAAGGCAAGCAACAGACAGGACCAGTCTTTACCCTTAGGAAGATGAGCTCTTTTGCAGCTAGGAATGCAAGAGTTTGGGCAAGAGGGAGGGAAGGCAGGTGGGAGAGACAGGTTTGTCCTGCCTCTATCAGCAGCTCTCAGCCTGGCCCAGTGATGGCTGGGCATCTGGGGGGGGGGGGGGAGCTTCTGAACCCACCACAAGTTGAAGACCTTCATAGGGAGGTATGATCTGCATTTCCTTTAAGACACTGGATAAATCATGTCTGCAATTTATGAGCTGCTTCACAAGCAGTTTAGCCACCCCTGCAGCTGTGTTACAACATCTGAGAAGGAGAATGACCAGAGGTCTTAACCTCATCTCTTCATTGGACCCTCCCATTACAAACCAGCCTTATTCATGCTTCACAGTTTTGCAGTTGTCCAGCAGTAATGAAGTGAGATTCCTAAGTTTTGATCCTCGTTCTAACTGTTTATGCATCTTATCCAATGACTCATAAGAAGAAATTGTTTAAGGACAGGGACTACGTGAGAACCAAGGCACAGCAAAATGAAAAGTCYGTAGAGCTGGACACAGTCTGAGCTTGCAGCTGCACTTTCCCATAACCCTGGTCAATGCTTCAGGCCCTTTCCTTTGGAGAACTAAGAATCTAAAACAGAGATGAAGAAAGAAGAGAGGCAATGGAAAATATAATGTAAATGTGTTTTGGTTGTTCACTTCAGAAATATAGCTACACTACTCAGTTTTGCAGTGATTTGTACCAAACGTCAAACATTTATAGCAAACTCCTGTTCTAAGCTCTCATGAGTCATGTGTGCCAACCTCTTCCCAAATAAACTCTGCAGATAAGCYGCATGAGCGTTCTTCCAGATGGGGATAGGAGCCATATTTCATTTCTAGTGTAACACTACAACATTCTGTGTTTAATAAATTTCTTTCTTTATTTTATTTAGTTTAGTACAACTAGTTACCCTAACAGTTAAATTTAYGTGTCACATTTATTTATGCATTTCAAACAGCTCCATTGTATATCTGCGATGAACACTAAAAGAGAAGTGGTTCCAGAAGCTGTTCAGGCGTCTGTTTATTTGTGCCAAGTTCCACATTATATTTATCTCTCAGCTATCACCCAAATACAGGCTTGGTTCACACTAAACATCCTTTCTGCTTCCATAGTAATTTTTTATTTTATCAATAAAAATGAACTACAAATTTCCTTTACCTTTCTGTCATCTCTTTTTACCATCACCTCTTCATTTCCTTTTTCTTTCTTTATTTTATTCATCCTCATGTTACCAATTGTTACAAAATTTAAAATGGAGAATTCTACCTTCAGAAATAACTCCTTTCTGCCCACCTTTCACTGTGGTTATGTAAGCCAAGTAAGCACAGTACTGATTAAATTTAATGCTAAGTGATGTCACTCTCTGTTATTGGARGGGGTACCGCTATTAGTCATAGGAAACAATGAGAAGATAAATGAGAAATGGAAGTGATTTTACAAAAAACAGRCCAACAATGAAAAAAATATGCTTAAATCCACAACCAAATTCTTCAGATTGACTCCTTCACTTCCATTCAAAACTATGACAGCTAAGAATATCACTGACATGCTCTTGACGCTATCACAGCTGTGTTGTTTTCTTGCCTTAAAAAAAGTGAAGTCCTTCATAGCAGAGATTCATCAGTATGTCTGGGGTTCATTTGAAAGCCACCAGGCTTCTGAAGGTTCCTTAAAGTATGATGGAGGTTCCACCCGAAGCAGAAAATACACTGGGAGATCTAAAAACTGACAAAGAAAAATGAAGGTGGCTCACAGCTGCATAGTGCCTACAAAAAGCTGGGGACTCTATGGGAAGTAAATCAGCAACTAAACTAATCAGCAACTAAAAGCTGCTGATTAAATGGGAAAAGCTTTTTGTCAATGATCCTCTGGCAATGTCAACTGTTGAAARACACTTCTGCCAAAGGGTTCTTTATCCCCACATTAGTTCAAGTACAAGCAGGCATCTGGCCTGGCTGTCAAAGATACAGGAACACAACAGGAAAAATGWTACATCCTAGAGTCCAGGTGTCTGGAAAAAGTCAGTATGGTTTAGGTGTTAGAACAAGAATTTCAGAAAGGGTTCTCTAGCAGCCTTGACAAATGCTGAATGCCAAGTGGTCTTCAATGTGTAACAAAGGTCTTTATCACCATTTCCCTAATATGTACCAGCGGTACATATAATTTTGCCATGTCACTTCTACCAGTGACAGCTTTTCTGCCGGCCATTCAAAGTTCTCCAAAAAACAAAAAGAAAAAAAAAAGCCAGAAGCTGAAAAAAGAAAGTGATGATAAATTGCAAACCACTGCTCACAAAATAATCACCCTCCTCTCCCAGTGGCACCCCTGTAACMCTGGAATAAGAAGCAACTACTTTTTGTAATTCGTCCTCATGGTCAATGTAGGACCTAGCTGCCTGGTCAGCTCTGTGGAGCTTCACAGCCATGCAGCTGCAGCTGCCTCTCATGACCAAGAGCACACAGACCATCTTGGGCCTGAGGGAAGGAAGAGAGGAGATCTTCAGCTCCTCAAAATATCTACGCCTGATCACCCTACGGACACACATGTTTTATGGGGTCTACTTGGATCCTCAAGCATCTCTCTTCCTCACTGAGTTTTGGGTGTTCYCAGATGTTCACCTGGGCTCTCATGGCTGGGTCTTCTAGGTGGAGGCAATACTCATGGAGTTCCCCAGCCTACACTTACGTGGAGCTTGAAAGATCTGCCACTCGGGCCAGATTTTAAAGATACATATGAAAGTTCTTATTTTTTCTGACTTCAATACAGAGTAAAGGAGCTGACATTTACACAACTATGAACATCTGAATCRGCACTCTTTAAAATGTGTTGCTTGTATCTCAGATCTGATGTTTCTTTTTTCTGTGGTCTCGGATAGACCTTAGGATGCCTAATATTCAGTTTGCATTTTTGCACTCTTGCTAAAATCCACAAATTTAAAGTTGGAAAGTAACCATTAAGATTATCGCGTTTCACTTTCAGCAAAAAACACAGCCACAGAGACCTCTCAGTAATTTCTGGGGAAAAATTCATAATTTCTGTTTGAACTGTGGCATATGTTTCAGAGAGACATTCAATACTGATATAAAGAGTTCACATAGTGGAGAATCAACCACGTTCCTAGGTAAGTTGTTCCAATGTTTAACAACCTTCCATTTAAAAATGTGTTCCATATTTCAAATCTAAATTTGTCTTGCTTCAGCTTCCAACTGCTGAATCTCATTATGTTTTTTTCTGCTAGATTAAAGAGCTGGCTGTGAGAAATCTGTTCCTCAGGTAGGTACTCACAGACTATGATCAAACCATCCCTTAACCTTCTCTCYAACAAACTAAGTAGATGAAGCTTCTTAAGTTTCTCTGTATGAAATATGTTTTCCAAATCTCAAGCCTTTCATTTTTCTTTATTTGAACCCCTCACTTTTTCAGCATGCTTTTTACAGAGAAGAGTCGGAAATGGTCACGCTTTTACAGTTATGGTCTCATTAGTAGTATACCAAGAGATAATAGCACCTCTCTATTCTTAACTGTTATTCCTGTGCTTGGACAGCTAAGACTCATGTTAACCTATCATACTAAAAGCTGCTTATACTTCACGACCTACAGATCCCTTCCAGCATCACTACGTTCCTGAATATAGTCTCTTGTTCTGCAATACTGAGCTACGCTCTTTGTTTTTGAAAACAAGTATGACCATGAATGATTAGATTTATAGTTGATTAGGAATTTTCATTTTAGAGGACTAGTAGAAAAAAAATCATCTTCCATATAATCTATTTTTTCCTAAAAAAGTTAATTTTTTTATAAATTTATTATTTGGTAGGAAATTCTAATTGAACATTTAGAACTAAACAACAATTGAACATTTAGAACTAAACAATTCAGTATAATTTACATGGCTCTCCTTACAATTCATTTCCTTCCAGGAATTACAGTTTATGCCCCAATTCTTTGAGTCAAGTTTGCAATAGTTTTCACCTTACCGTGATGCAGTATCAACCTATATCATCTGAGAGCTCTCAAATGCCTCATTGTTGAAGGAATTCTTTTTTATGTGCTATTTTTGTGATGTCTCAGTTAAAGCCTTTTCAGTCCTCATATTAATTTTATGGTATATTAGGGCCAGCCAGTCCTATGTTAAAGTTAATCCTTTACAAAAGTCAGATTTGTTACCTTACAGGTTTGTTTGACAGGAGCTGTTTTCTACAAAACGCAACTAATTGGCATTAATTATGTAACCATTCTTTAACTCATGACAGATTATGTYCCTTATTAGCTTTTCCAAGATTTTGTGAGGAGTGATTTCAGGGGAATAAGATACATTTTACCAGCTCATCCTTTCAAAATCTCAATACACCTTCAGAGACTTCCGTAATATTACAGGATTTGCTAAAAATCAAGATCAGTGATTACGGGAGCTCCTTGACCAATTTTTTCCTGAATGAGAAAGCCCCACTGATTTTAAATTAGCCTTTTTCAAAATAGTTATGTAACACATTGTGGTGGTGTCTTTACAATCTTTTAAGAATACCGCTCGTTCAGACCGTGAGATCTGAAGTTCAGTAGAACAAGACAGGTGCTTAGAGAGGCGGGGATGCTGTTGGATGAGCATAAACAGAAAATATTAATTTCYTCAGTAAGATCGGATCCAATTTCAAATTATTCAATAGCTTTATGGTATTTCCACATTTCCTARTGAATGCAAATGGAAGACAAATGTATCTGGAGGAGATGAATAATTGTGCCGCTGGATATTCTTCCTATTGCTGAACTGCTTCTGCAGATCCACATTTAGGTATAGACAACATTTTTGAACATGTAGGTGAATCTCAGGAAGGAGAGCACCTGTCTTGCATATAAAGTCCAAGGGCAAGCTGTTAGAACAGTGTGCCATCCAAAAAGGTAAACTTACATTTTATCCACGCAGYCATCCTCTCTCATTGCTGCTACTCTAGCTAAGGATGTTGTCAGCTACTGGAGTGAGGCAGAAGGAGTGTTTAGCCCTTCTCTTCACCCACCTAATAGASCACTCCCATCTCTGCCTTTTAATTAAGTTATTTCACCCTCACTTAATTTTGCCTACGCTTCTGAGAAGCTTGGAAATAGATCTGACCAAATAAAATAATTTTTGATTAATCTGGTCAGTATCTTTTACCTTTTCATCCTTTTTTTTTTGACATTGTTAAATATAGCTCACAAAGAAAAATAAAAAGCTACCATTCTTCAAATTAATATAAAACATAGGGGTTTYGGCATATTTTTTCCTTGCCTCCTTTAACCTTTCTGACAGAAACTCTATTCTCTCTTTATCATGGAAAAATGTAGGTCACAGTAACTAGGCCCTTATCTAAAAGGAAAGGACAAAGTCACTTTGTGAGCCAAAGATGAAGAAAAAAGTCACTTTTGGCAAAAAAGTACCATCTCCCAAAGCAAAAGTGCATCTGCTGGGATGGCAAGACTATGCACTATCTTGGCTACTGAAAAGCAYGTATCGATTTTTCCAAAAGTCTGTGGCTTTTGCCAGCTATTCTCTTCCCTGCTAAACTCAGCTTTATCATCTTGAATTCACTCAGTCCCACATTTATTTGCACTTGTCAGTAAGGGGAACAACAGCAGACAAAAAGGAAATATTTGTGTAATCCACACAAGAATTCTGCTCAGGCTCGTTTGTGTTCTCTTGGGTATTTTGCATGTACTTGAACTTGAGAGGTGCCTGTGGAATAGTCAGTGAGACTTCTCGGGTGAGAGCCCTTCATGAAGAGGGTAGATGCTCTCCTGATCTGTTGTGACACCCTCGGGTCCAAATCCAACTGCCCTCTGTTTCTTACAGGCGAACTTGAAGCAGCATTAAAACAAAAGACTCAAAGACTATTGTTGAGGCCATGTAATATCAGCAGAGACATTGCASTTTTGTCAGTGCACGCAACAACAAATGCCCATCAATACAGGCATCACTTTTACTGATCCATATCCAGCTCTGATACCGAGATCAGTACACAATTTCAGAAAGGCTACAAAACGTCTTAAACGGAAAACTAAGGGGAAGATACTAAGTGTTAAATGTTCAGCACAGTGCGTGGTAATTGACTTAGCCATGCAGTTCCCATTACTGTTAATAGGAATCAGATGGCTAAATCCCTGTGCTAAAAATGTTCTTTTAAATAGATATCTGCATGAGTGCCAAGCTCAAAGCATCAAGGTAGCATAAACTACCAATGAGGAAGAAACAAACACTGAAGGCATTTGCTGAAGGCATCAGGAGAGGTTACGGAAGGACTTGCAAAACTGGGACAAAATTATACCACGAGATCATTTACTAGAAGTACTTTTCAAATAAATTGGATAAGGTTTTAGAGAGCAAAGTGTGCACTGGTCTTCAAAGTCAGGGGAACAGCTGTGCTTCTCCAGAAGGTGCTAGGAGAACAGTGGCAGGCTATGAGAAGGCCACAAGGGAACACAAGGCCTTGCTTGATTTGCTGGCAAGAAGACTCCACAAAGACATTTAGAGGCAGGACTGAAAATGGCATGGCTGTAGCCAGTGATTTGCTAGCCTGGCTCTCTAGCCAGAATTCCTTCAGAAAACAGAGATCAGTAGAACTACTCACTATAGAACTTTAGCCCARGTATGTATTACGACATATGTATTTTTTCAATGAAATTTCAGAGTGCAAAAGTGACAGTCAAAGCAAAGAGCAGAAGTACTTTTTAAAGCTCAAACCAATATTTTGTTATTATTATTTTTATATACGTATATATATTACATATACATATACTTATACCTATACATATACATATATATATATTGCACTCACAATCTGAGGATCAGCTTTGCCGAAACCAGTGATAGCAGACTTACAGTCTGGAGCTATATCAGTGTTGTTGATTAGTTGTTACATGCATTTGTTAATAAAATTATACTGTATGAATTTTGATAGAATTAGTCCAGGCTATCAAAGGTGTTTACATCAGCCATCAGCATCAAATACCTAAATAAGGCTCAGAGTTTGAAGAATAAGGACCTCAGATTACTCAGTTGCCATGACACACAAAGCGGGAAATTGATGCCAAAGTCTGGACATATATTGACTGAGCTACACAAAAGAAAAAGAATCAGAACAAAATATAGAGTATTCTGAAACTGAAATAGACTTTTTACTTGAAGGCAAAAGAATAATCAGACAGTATCAAAGTCCTTCTTTCAGAGACAGGATTTTGGATACACTCTCTGATTCTGTCAAGTAATCTTTCTTAGTTGGGATGAAAGAGTTAGTTCTGTTGTTCAGGTATGAGCTGTGAATGATAGTTGCTTTCCCTGCTGTTGACAAAACAGACAGACACAGTTACAAAAGGAAAAAAAGATATATCAAAAGGAAAAAAAGATGTATAAAGGTAGGGGAAATACAGCTTTTATTGATGTTCTCAGGCTCCATGGCAGCTGTCTAGTTACAAATGGGCTTTTCTGGGCTGACAAAGATGATCGCAATGCTCTTATCTTAAACTTTTTCTTGCTGATATCGTCCAAGTAGGCTGACTTGGTTGCTCTTCTTGTTCAGCCGGACTCATCCAGGTCATTTGATCTTGTGCTTGGAATGCCATCAAATTACCCGGGGGAAGGGCTGTAGACCTACTCGGGCATCTGAATTCTCAGTCTTAGCGTGGAAGAGAGACTGTTCTGGCCCTGCCACACACTCAGTGCCCTCTCACCACCCTTCTAACCCCCACTCAGCACCCACTCTGCAATTACCCCAGTGTGCCCAGTCAGGAGAAGCCACAAGTCAGGYGATGAGGCAAACACGACCCGGCATGAACACAAATGCTGCACTCGTACTAGTAGATAAAATGGGCTGATGACAAATGGTACAACACGGCTCATGTCCATATTCTTTTTTCCTGCAAAATGAGATGAGCACACAGTGCCTATTAGGACAGGCCTAGGCCTGCATTATCCCTTCAGCCATTTCCAGGAATTGTCTGGGAGAGTATTAGCTGGATCTGGCCAAAAATATCCTAACAGCATAATTGCTGCTGATGTGCTAACAATGCTCAAAGCTCTTTCTGGCCTAGTTTAATTTACTCGCATAGATATAACCAAAGAGATTGATCCAGGGATCTAATTTGTATAACAGCAAACTAAATGCCATGTGTTGGCYGCAAAAGAGTGACTAGGTGCTGAGAGGCTGAGGCACTACCCTTTCTGTAAGCATCACCACGGTCAGAGATTTTGAATAGAGAATGATTTTGAAAAGACACAATTCAATACCAAACTAAGTTGTCTGTATAGCTTAAGTGTACCGCGGAGGTCAGGTGTCTGAATACCCATATAATCAAGATCCAGAAAGGACTTTAGGTTGGCAAAATCGAGTCATTATTCTTGGTGCAGATGTTTGTCTCGTTCTTTTCCAGAGGACGGGACTGTGCTCTCACAGCAGCATGCTCTCAGCACTGGGTCACAGAATATTTCTTTGTTTAACCACCTTTATGGTTCCACTACCCGTACATTAGTTTCAGTATTGTTATTCGRACTCCACTGCTTCCTATCCTCTCCTACTCTCTGCTCTGTAGGCTAGGACACTGTAAGGAATGTAAACAGTACAGTTTTAAAACCCATAACCCCTGTACTCCTTACACTTCCTAGGCAAGCACTATACCACTGCACATTATATAAAAGGTGGACAGCTCTTCCTCGAGCTAGGTATCTAAGGAAAGAAGAGAAGCTAGCAAACGATCTCCATAGGGATAAGTTAGTCCCACAGCTCAAGATGTTGTTTTTGTCTGCMAACCCCAGTTTCACAGAGGTGCCTAATTCGAGGCTGTAGATAAGTCTATGAGAAAAGAACATTTCTGAACATYTGCTGCTGGCTAGCTTTGGCTTTCCCCATCAATGTGTCCCACTTTATTCCTTCCTTTCACAGGGCCATGGATGCCCACCCAGGCTCCACAATCTCCACTTCTGGAACTGCATGACTTACAAGCACTGTAAGGCCCATGCTTCTCTGTGTTTCTGGGTCTGAGCGTCCTTGCTTCCAGTTCCCTCTTGATTGAATAGCAAAAACCATTTAACAGGCCAGTGAGCTTGGTCCTTTCAAGTCAGCCGGAAATGAGTTGCCCTCAGAAACCATTCTTCCCTTTTGTCCTCTCATCAGGATTTTGCAGTTATTCTTTTTCATTCCTAACTGTGGCTATTTAGAACTTGAGCCTTTTGTACTGATATGTCACTGCCACAGAAGTGGGCAGATTTGATTATCTTTCTGATCCTTGTAAGTAATCTCATTTCAAACTTTGACCTCCCACAGGCACCTGCTCCTTTTGACATCAAAGCCAGCTCTTTACCACGGAAGTAGCTTAGCCTTATGGCAAAATTATCGATTGCAGATGACTTATATGCTCTTCCTGCTGTGTTCTATCAAAAGCTGATCCACTCTTTTGTTGCTTCTTTTGAAAATGAGGTTGAATTTGTTACTGTTCTCAAGCAGCTGGCTCTATGCTGGCTTATAACTTCTCAGGAATTGTCTCCATTTCTCTTCTTTTGGTTTTTCCACTTCCCTTATTTTCCCCCTGCACCATTAATGTATGCTGCCTCAAAGGCAGGCTGATGCAACACCCAGAGTTTCTGTTTTTTCATCCAAACTTCCTGGTAGAGTGTGATTTCTGCCCATTTTAAATCTCTATCCAAACTGTGTAAGGTCGTTGGGCTCAGCAGATCTGCTTTCAGTGCTGCGTTCTAGAAAATAGCCCTCTTGTTGGAGGAGAATAAGCAAGGTTTCCCTCTAAATCTCAGCATACCTGCTTTACTTCCTACCTCAGTCTCTCAGGCATGGGCATTTCAGGGGAGGGAGTATCTCTTACAATCTGTCTGAGCAGTGATTTGTGGCACAGTGATCCAGTTCTGGTCAATACTTGTAGTGGCTAGCRTTATTAAGCTAGGATTGCCATATATGCTAATGTCTCCTAACAGTCTCACCAAGATCTTAAATGAGAATTTATCACAACTGACGAGTTCTCAGTTTTTAGACAATAGRTCTAATGCATCTAGTTGTGATCAGTTCCCTTTCCTAGTAGAATTTCTTCTATTTTGGCCAGAATCCAGTCATTCTTTTCTGGGACTAATGATGCATTGAATGAACGTATCTGTTTACCAACACCAACCTCTTCTATCAAATAAAATTACTTTTGCTACTTTTATGTACTCCACAATTTTCTTAGACTTTTCCTAAAAGGGTAATGACAAGTTTGATACTGTAAGCCAAAAAATTAAATAACTACCTTATGTTCTAGCTTCAAGATCTTATTTTAAGTAGTCTATCCTTCTAGCTTTAAGCAATTGCTCCTGACAGCCTTTCCCCTTCGGTGCTTTATTCCATTCAATTTCATTTACAATGTTCTGCCTGCTCCCGAGGTACTAGGGAGTAAGTGACCATTGAACATAAGACTCTTCAAATCAAGGTTGAGCTGCAGAGCCAAATGTAGATAAAAGCAGCTTGGGAACATTTTCTGCTCCTTTATATAAAAGGTCTCAAAAGTGGGGCTTCCCCAGAATTAACTCCAACCCATGTCTAAATTAGAATTTGTCTCTAGTTGCAAGATTGGCATAGCTTTGTAGTGTCTGGCTGATGATATTGCACAGGATGAAATGTGAGCTAAGGGAATGTTAAGTTTTAGTCTGTACATCTGGCAAATCAGAACTACATTTGGGGGATAAGAGATTTCTGTGTCCTATAGGAAGAACTGCCTGCAGTAGGTTCCTCCTGCTGAGAATGATACTGCAAACTACAGCCCTAGACTCCTATGTTCAGGAATGGCTACTTAACTTAATGTCTCCATTATCATCTGCCTTTGTTATCAGAATGTGGAATTATCTCTGTTACTGCTCATTTTTYCTCTGTTACTCATTTTTAGTAAAAATGCTGATGATGCAACATCACAACAGTTGAGAATGCAGTTCTAGGACTAAACAAGAATAAAGTCTAGCAGAGAATAGGTCTCGAGGGGTTTTATTGTAGTAGAACAACAAATCCTATGCTCAGAGCATATATCCAAAACAAAATACCTTGCTAAAAGTAAATGGAAGCCTTCTTACAAATCCTGCATACAGAGGTCTCTGTATAAAATTACTGAGAATCTTATTCTCTGGAGAGATGTATAATAGATATATTGAAGGATCTTTTGGCTAAGAGTGATATCTTTGAAAAATGAAGACACATAAAATAAGTTAGCATTTATATGTACTTATAAAAAGAAGAACAGAGTAAGCACATTATACTGAATCTTCTCTCCCTAGCTTTTAACKTGTCGGATGCCTTTATTGTACAAAAGTTCTTTCAGAGTAGAGACCCTATCTACATATAAATGTGTGTAACACATAACAGTGCATCCTCTATTTCCTTACTGGATCTCTAGGTTTCTGGTATACTACAAACATAAAAAGTGTGATACCACTAGTAGGAAACTGTGCTTTCTTACTAGCTTTCCTATCACACAGATTGAAACACCTGAAATTTTTGAATGCTATACAATACTTTCAGGCTGGATACTGAGCATAGATCTTGCATGTAGATTAAACAGTTTGTAATGGTATTCCAAACTTAGTTTTTCAGCTTATATTGTAGGATTTTCTYTTCTTTTATATTATTACTAATATAAATAATCCAAATATTAGACACAACCATCCCATTTCTATCAGTTTGCAAGAGTTATACTATAATCAAGTTCAGACATTTAACATGACACACATAATTTGAGACCATTAAAATTCTGGGTTAAATCCAAAACTGATTTGTAGAGGGCAAAAGTTAGGCTTTTTAGATATAATCGCACCCTCAGGAATGAAATAAAGTATTATGAGGTGATAAGGTATAAGTTAGACTAAAATATATGCTCACCTTTGAAGTTCTTTACAGCCTCAATGCAAAGCCCATTGAAATTAAATTAAATCTTCCTGAATTCAGCAGCATTTGGATTCAATATCAACATAAAATGCCTTATACATTACTTTTGTGGAATTAAATACATCTAGGGAAAATAAGGGATCCTAAGAACTGGCCTAATRTTGTCACACTGTTAAACCTGATGAAAAGGTTATATGTCAGATTTTGTCACTTTTTTGCCTAACTGAGTAGGGGTGAGTGTGACAATCATCATCAGAATACTAAGGCAGTCTTGTGTAGGGGATTGATCAGGCACTGGATGCTATTTTGTATTTGGGTGCAGATATATACACTGGCATGCTTCCTCTTCCTCCCTGGAATATTTTCTCCTGGCTAACGACACCTCAAAAATATCAGCTCACACTTCAGTTTCATTCATGACAAAAACCCAGACACAAACTGCCAAAGCCTGAGGTTCCCACCTCTGGTTATATCTAAGAAAAGATTCCCAGCATTCTTAGCATTGGCATGCACCATTAGAATTCATTAGCAGCACCACTGGTCAAATTGGTGTAGACACAGAAAGCTACTCCATCATACCCAGGTTAGACCAGTGGCCTGTTCAGTATATGCTGGGATCAGATCTGTATCCATATATTTCTTGTTGRCCCTGCTGTGTTTCACTAAACCTAGCAGGTAGAGCCAGTTTTAGCTGAAAACTGCATATTTCCAGGCTAAGATCAGCTTTTAATGGTAGCTCCTTCATGAAGTGCTGGTCTCCCTTGTCCAAAACCAATATTAGGAGATCAGAAAAGTGAGTTTGGCAAAGTAGGTGAAATGAAGGAAATTATCCTGGCTTTAGCATCACGCTCACCTTCCAGATTTAACATAAGGCAAAAGTTTGTGATCCCAAATTCTATCCGTGTTTGCGGTGATTAGTCYCTGCGGTACAACTGGAAGAGAAATGGTATGTTAGAAGGAGATACCCATGTCTGCCTGAATGTTAAACACAGCAGGAGCCAAGACCTAGATAACATTCACAGATGCCTCTCTCAAGACAAAGCAGTTTTCAGTTCCCAGGCTTGTGGAGTGCCATTTGACATCTGCTCACATCACGCTTTTGGCTCCTTTGCAAGAGACTGCTGATTCCTACCTCTAAGTATTTCTTCCCTGCACAGTGAAGATAAGGAGGAAAATGAACTTGAAGAAGAGCTTGATGCATGCTGCAGAGACATAGAAGCTAAGAGTGATCATAAAGCCAGAGGCAGGGCTGTCTAAGTCACATAGATCTCAGAAAGTTAATCTACTTTTGTATTCAAGTTACCAGTTCTCTGTGCTGCATGATCAGTGCTAACTCTACTGCACAAAATGAGACATGTCCTGGACATCTGCTAAGTTGCAGTAATGTGTGAACACAGCTGTCAATAAAATGAAAAAATACATGTTCATATTTATAAATTATAATTGTATAATTATARTTTATAATAATTTATAATAACATAATATTATTGCACTTATATATTATAATTATATAAATATATTTATATTCATTATTTATATGTTTATATATAGATCCAGTCAAATAGCAGCTATCAACATCATCCAGCTTTGTGTAAAACAAATTCAATTTAATGCTCCAGAAGAATTTGAGTATTTAACTAATATGGATGTGTGTGTGTGTGTGTATACTACCCATGTTTGTGAGAGCTAAATATATAGATATAATTGAATTGCCATGAGAACCACGTCTAGCACTTTTATCCTATTCCTTCTGGCTTGATTTTTCTCGTAAGAGAATTTTGGAGATGGAACAATGGCTGTCCCTAGGAAATCCACTCTTTTTTGAACATGACTTCAAAAACTCTATAGTTTAAACACTCCCAGAGCTCACAAAGCCAAGTAGCTGATTCATTCTGGCATTTCCAACACATCTTTCAAAAGTCTAATGAACGTTTGAATAAAAAAAAATGAGTTATTTTAGTATTTATTTAATCTAAAGTGCCTTGGGAGTGGGAATCAGTGACTCCTGTTTTATTGCTCAACCTTTTCCTTAATTCTATTCACATGTTTGTCAGCAGCATTGAGCCTCCTGACATTTACATGAGATGCTGGCTTTTTGCAAAATTATTCTATATTAGAATAGAGTTTCCAAGCTTTTTGTGCCTATTTAAAATTAATTCTGACCTTTCCCCGCTCCTCACACTGAAAACATAGTGTTATCCCAAACCAGCCATTTTGTGTGAGCCCTAATGGAAAAGTTATATTAACCAATTTTTGTCTGAAGGCTAGCAGAGCCCTCTGAGATGCAATGTCTCCCAGATATTTTTCTTTCCCTCTTTCCAATTTATTTTACCACAGGCTGCCTCCTCTGTTGTGAAATTTACACCGTTACCAGAAAATGACCTGGACCAACTGACTTTAATTTCTACTTTTACAATACTGGATACATTTTGGAGTATTGTCTTTGGAGAAGGGTGTTTGTGTGTGTGTGTGTGTGCGCACGCACATATATGAATATTCTTCATTTGAGTGTGTAATGAGAACACCTGCAGAGGATCTGGCAAGGAGTCAGTGACTGGCAGAGTCCCTGGTAGGAGGCCCACTGTGTGAAACTACACACTGACCAAATTCCCATGATGGCCGGGCATGCATATTCCATTTTGTCAATAACGTCTAGCTGCTTCCCGGGAAGTAGCCGCTCAAGGTTAACACAGCTGATATAAGGAAACAGTTCTAGTAGATTTAATGGGCCCTTACAAACCATGAGTCAAGTCCAGCCTGGGCATCTGACCCATGTGTCTGACCTGTACCTCCAGCAGCCTCCCATCTTCAATCCCTCCTTGTCGTTCCCAGGGCTTTCCATGCAGCTTGGAGTGTAAGAAAGTCTTTTATTATACCTATTCTGTTTAATCTCTTATGAATATTAAGTGTCTCTCTCTACCAATATCCAACCCTCTCTTCTCTACCTTGTGATCACAGGGTCTTTATTTTAGAAGAAGGCAAATGATGCCTAACTAGTTCATTAGATCTCATACTTGGTTCTCAGGCTGAACTCTCTACTGATGAAACCAAATCATATATGTTTCATGGACAACAAATGTGTGCTGAATTGGATGCTTTTAGGATTCCTTAACTATTTAGGAGTCCATAAACCCAGCCCATGATAGCAGCTTACATTTATGTGAATTGGTGGAATTAACTCAGTATTTCTATATCCTGATATCCTCATCCTCCAGGGCTTTCAGGATTACAGGAATTCCAGGGTCCCCTTTTCCTTTATTCTAACCATATTTTTTTAAGGAAGCTTAATTTTTCAAACATAACCAGTAAACAGATTAGATCTTTTTTTTTTTTAGATACTGGTTGGGAAATGCACGTGTTCAACATACACACACAAACACAGGTGCTGCCACACTGGAACTGTGGGGKTTTTTTTGTTTGTTTTTGGTTTTTTTTCCAATTTAACACTTAATTCTTAGTCTGCAGTGCTTAAGTCTTTAGGAAATGAATTGAAGAGAAGCATTTTTCTGTTACATGCAGCAATCTGCTTCCACATTCCTGTAACAAAATCCGTGCCTTTAAGAAATAGATTATCTAGTTTCCTTTCCTAGAAATATTCTTGCTTATTGTTACTATTTTGAAGGTTTCCTAAAAGAACATAAAAGATTTAGGCGCCCAGACCTTAAYGAAATTAAGCAAAATGTGTGCTCCAAATGCTTGTGGACTCTCTTGAAATTTTCAGTTTTCATATATAATAAATGACACTATTAACTATTGCTGACTAACATCATTAATGTTTGCTTTCCCAGAGCAGCATGATGACAGAACTGAGTCTAATCTTATGGTGGCTTTGAGAAAGAAGAGCTGGAGTTACTGACCTTACCTGAATCTATGACCTTTGGTACTTAAAAGGCAAGGTAGATAAAAGACCRTTAAATGAAGAATGGATGAACTTTTCCTCACATACTAAAGTGCTTTCCCCTTGATGTGAAAGGAAATTATGATGGGAATCTGGGACATCCTGAAATCTTAATGCAGGAGTAGGGCTTCTGAGGCACAGTTCATAACCACCACCAGAGCTGGCCAGCAGCTTTCCTCTTATTAAAAGTATTAATGATGTGTTGAATTCCAGGGACAGAACTGCCTTACATTTTAGGCATGACATTGGGGGGGGCAACCACTGACCCCGAATCTACACTTGGTTACATTTTGGATTTGCTTACTATATGAACAKCACTGGAGCCTTCCATTTGCCTAATTTGTATATGTTCAGTGATTTGAATTGTGTGTCACGGTACTTATTTGTTTTAACTGGCTTCAGAGAATGATTCCCTTTGGGCTCCTTTCAGCTGAACAAATTGTAACTCTGGTCTCTCACTATAAACCAGCTACAAGTAGAGTGGCACCTCCCAAAGCAAACAAATACCATGCTTACTTCTTCCAAATATCCATTCTTTCCCTTGGCCAACTCTATTACAAGAGAATTACACTGCAGTACACTACAATTTAGATTTGATTTGCATTTCAGAAACTTGGTTCTCACAGAGGGACACCATTTGGTTTCAGARGTTTTGATTTTTGACGTTTTATCCTTTCCGTTCAGCATTGGTTCAGCTACCTGGATATGGGAAACTAGGAGATGGGATGCTTTTCTTTGATGAGTTCACTGTGCAGCATCACCTCCCCATTTTCTTTGTTTCAATAACTTACTCTTACAGATATATGATCTTGTGTCAATTTTCTCTACGCAGAGTGGAAGGGCTTGTTAGTTCACTGAGTCCTGCCTCCTAATTTAAGTTCTAATCTATTAAAAGCCAGGATTAAAAAGGGGGGGGGGGCTTCCAATATCCAAGAAAGCATTTTTTGATAGGAAACAGGTTAAAATGGGTAGTTAAATGATTCCCCTAGGAGGGAAAAAAGCAACATAAACAAGGTGTCTTCTGATTGAACTTACAAAATCTAGAGATTTGTTGAGTAAATAAGCAGAAAATAGAATCCGGCATGTATAGTCTACCCATCTGTTGCCCTATTTCCATCTGCGCCCACTTCTGATGTTTCTAAATGAGATGAAAGAAAAAAAAGTAAATTAAGACACGAGTCCTGAGAATATACCTTCTCAATATACAATGAAAGTAAAGAAATCCTTCCTCTTCACATATTCCCCAAAGCCTTGGTAAGCTTTGGTTACAGTTGTCTTAACACAGAGCTGCAGGTGCTATTGGCGGTGCATGGCTTATTATCCTTTCCCTGGTCCATGAAAGGATGAAATGAATAAAGGATTCACAGATTAGCAAGCATTAATGTTGGAAGGAGTCACCACTGCTATTCCACCTGAGTCTCTGGACCAACTAGCTACAGAATTTCTCAGGRTGGGGGAGGAGGAGGGATTTAATCACATCTCCTAGAATGATTTTTAATTTTCTTTTACAGATTCAAAGCCACATTGAGTTATCCCCGTTGCTCATTTGGGATAGTGTTGCACAGTTCAATTACCCTCACTGCTAGAAAGCTATGTCTTATCTCAAGGATGAATTTCTCTGACTTTCAGCCTCTGATCCAGTTATGTCTTCGTCAACAAGCTTGGAAAGCCCCCTGCTATCGCTTCTCTTTTCCATGTGTAAATACCTAGACATAACGATCAAGCCACCACTCAATCTCCTCTCAGATAAGCTGAAAAGATTGAACTCGGTAAGCCTCACGCAGTACAACTTGTTTTCCAGCTGCCAGATCGAACCTCTCAAACCTTTCATCTCTGGCACTGTTATTAAGTTGTGCTGCTGCCCTGGAATGTGAGAAAGTTCTTCAAAGGATTTTGGAGTGACCACCTGATACTCGCACTGAAGTACTGTCTGAGGGGATGTTGATATTTCTTTTGATTCAAACCTTGGCTTTAAGAACCTAGTGGCTATGGCTGTTTTAGGACTCAGTAATGGCTTTGCCACAAGCCACAAGCAAACAGGAGAGCAGCTCATTGCTATGGAAGGCAGATGTGCCTCCAGCTTTCCTTCTGCTATGCAGTATGTATTTCTGGCATGATTTCTTTTCTCCCTTTCCTCTAGCAAATGAAGCTGTGGACACATGCATGTGATGAACATCAAAGCTCTGTTTGCACCTCATACAATCCATCCTCTGCATGCAGAAGGGAATGCAGCAGCCCCAGGGAGGTTGCTCTCTTCCACAAGTTACAAGCTCTAATCTAAAAAGTTACCCCAACATATAAAAGCACAAATAGATAAACACATGTCCTTTAACATTTCTGATTAATACAAACATTTATCACTTAAATCAACAATTTTCTAAACACTTTTATATTAATTGTCAGTCTAATGCATTTTTAATGACATTTCAAATCATTCCTATTTTGGGGGAGTGCCTCCAAAGTCCACAGATAATCAAATACCTTTCCCTTGACTTCAGTGAGTTTCTTACAGYATAAAGGTTTAATCTTTTAAAGTTATAATTAACATGACATATTATTTTGTGCTATCTTCTAATATCATTTCTAAAATAGCTGGGTCACTTATTAACATAATTTTACAGGACCTTCAAGTCCTGTAAGCTGCATTACTAAGAAATAATACCAGGAAATAATTGAGGAAATAGTTGGCCATTTTCACCACAAGGTTATAYGCATTTTTCAAGGAATGAGTAGACCTAAGGCACAATAAAAATGGCTGAGAACAATAAAATGCATTATGCATAGGTTCCTGTACATTTATAGGTTTGCTAATTGCTAAAAATACAAATACAAAAATAAWTAATAAAAGATTATAGATAGATCCCATCTGTGACATCCTCATCGTAGACCTCAAGCATTGTTACRTAGATTGGAGTTTCTCATCAGGGAGATAGAACGACGGATATTGTAGACAAGRAAACAAAGAGGAACACCCTCTGGACAAAAGGTCCCTTGCTTAGCGGGATTTTACTTCAGCTCTCATACACATAGATTGACTGTAGCAGCTCAGTACCATGTTTATTTCCTCATCTCATATAAGGAATATGCTTTGCTCAACCTTTTACAGGATGAAGCACATCCCAAGTGACATTTAAATCCCCTTTTCTTGGGTCCTGTGTTTATTTAGCTGCACCAGACTCCATTGCTGTTTAAAATCACCCATGAAAAGGTGGACTGAAAATCAATTGGTAATAAGTAGCACAAATTTGTTAATGTCAAGGTGTCACAGTGTAAAATTAGTAGCTGGTTTTCCCAGAAGTCCCTGAAACCTCAATAACTTACCTAAATATCCTCAGCCACAAAGGAAAAATAGTATGTCACCAGCTCTATAGTCTGCGTTTGGTATCTCCCTCCCTTCAGCTTTCTCAATACAGCCCTTTGAAGGTGCTTATTCTGCTTTGTGAAGCATACTGCTGAATCTGCAGTATCCAAAAAGCATAATGAGAGTTTCAAAACTCAGTATTGATAAGGTAAACATTTTTCTAAACGAACTTGTGCTGCTGACACCAAAGCTCATTCTGGCACAAAAGAATATATGAAATAGACTGAAGAGAATCATCAGCCCCTTAAAGTCCAGCAAAAACTCATGAGCTCAAAGTCCTGTCTATTGCTATCTTGTGAAGGAGAGGTAAATTTGCCTTCCTCACTTTGCAGCAGTATAGGGATGAGGTGGGCAGGACAGAGCTGAGGGCTTGCCCAAGGCTAACCACAAGTCCTCTACACCATCAAAGCAGCTGAGCGCAGAGGAACTCACGCGGGTAGTGATGCACAGGATCCTGCAGTCTTCTGGCCATGCATCTTCTTGGACTCCTTCTGTCACTGGCCATAGCTTTGAGAAGTGGAGTAGCCATGCAGTCGTGTAAACAGCTGGGGATCTGACCTCCCACTCTCTCCTTCTGAAAAACAAAAGGAATTTGCATCCCAATTCCATCGCTGATCTCTGCAAGCCCTAGTGTAGGAGTTCAGATTCATCAGCTTCCTAAGTCCCCCACATACAGTCCTATCTACTGCTCCAAGTTCCTTATCTTAATTCTTGTTCAATCAATTCTCAATACTATAAATACAGCAATAATAAACACAAGGTACATTAGTGGGCTCTATAAGGATTGTGCAGTTCCCTGGCAAACATAAAGTTTGCTTGTTACAACAGCAGCTAGCAACAGCCGCATAACAATTTGTATTCCAGATCCCTGTCCTCATTTCTTATAACCTTCAGGTGTTCAAAAGAGGTGCCTCATACCGAGCTGTTAATTCCATATTTAGGCACCTTGACTTTAAATGTACTGAGTGCCTCTTGGCTCTGATGAATGTCAAACAGCTTTCAGATTTAGAAAATTGCATGAATTTCTAATTTTCTTTTCAAGTGTGTGGATCTGTCCTTGAAGGTAAGGCAATTTGCACGTATGTTTATTCTATTAAATAATAATAAGAGGAATACTTCCCATATAAGAATACCAATAATAATTTTAAAAAGAGCAGGGGATTTGATATAAGAAACAGGCAAACAGTCCAGTTAGCTATTCAAACAACTCAACTCAAAAGTTACCAGAGTTAAGGTTTCAAATAAAATGCAAAGTTTCCTATAGAAGGAAAGCCAATATCATTAACAACTGAGTTGTAAGGCAAACATACAGACAGATAGGTGTGTTTATGTACCCTTAATTTTCACATTTCAAGATTTGTCAGAGATTAATCTCACTAATGTTTACAAATTTAATACTTACTTGGCACTTAACATTTTCAAACTCTAGTTTGAAATTGCAGACCACAATTATGTTTTATAATGCTCTTATTCCTTTGTTATACACAAGAAAACTGAATCTTCTCAATAAGCTACAGAGTAATGGAGTTGTGGGTTTACAATAATTGTTAAAATAAGAAAAGTTCCATTTTCACGTATCAGATGCAGAGGGGGAACTGTGGCATGTGGCTGGTGAATAGTTTGATATGAGGATGTGGACAAAGTTTCTAAAACTTTTGGGAGCTTAATGAAACTATTATGTAGTTATTAAGGGAAAATCTTCAAGGCTTAATCAGAGGAAAAGAAAACAAATTGCTTGCAGTTACTCAGAGAGATGTTGCTACAAACAGTAGATGAAAAAAATGGTAGAATAGGAAACTGGGACAAGTCCTAAGAAAAGGGTCTTTTTTTCATTGGAAATGTCCTTTACTTGCCCTCTTKCTTGAACCTGTCTGACAAATCAGAGAATTAAGATGTTCAAGGGAAATAGAGGAAAAAAGAACAAGAGGAAGGAAGAGATAAAGAAAGGGAGGAATAAAAGAAGGGAGGAATAAAAAAGAGGGAGAGAAGGAGAAAGGAAGAAGGGAAGGAGATCAGAAGAAGGGAGGGAGAGCATACAAGAGAAGACCAAGTGTCTGAGTAGGATTGATGAGACGACTGGGTAGGTCTTTTTCAACTTCTATTTCGATATCGTAAGTCTCCCAGAATTCACAGTGGTCTAGGCAGAAGATGCACCAAAGAATTTCTAGTGCTGGGCTCTATGCATTACTTTTCCCTTTCATTTTTCAGGAAAAAAAATAATATTTACTTATTTTTGCTTTAGGAATATTCTTCCTATGACTAAGATCTGTTCTAAAATACATGCCTTTTAAAATAATAGACTCCATTTCATTTTAGGTTCTACTAGTTCAAAAGCCAAGCTTTTGTGAGTGAGGAGCAAAAGCCAACAAGTGCAATTAATATCAGGCTCAAATTCTGATTGAGTGACCTGCAATTCACCCCTCTGCCCTCATGTTCATTTTCCATGGATAATTATTAAATAAACATCCAAATTCAGCTTATCGTCTTTTGTCTCAAATATGATGCAGGGCTTCAGTAACTTTATACCTAAAAGCAACTGAAAAAGAAAACAAAATAAAGAATGTTATTTTAATAACATACATTATACCAGCAATGTTTTATAGAATTAAAAATTGTAATTTTTGGAAAAGAGTTAGTTTGAAATATATTGCTTAAGGAACTGGGAGGCCTCAATCTTTTAGAAGCAGCCCCGTTGGAAGACAGTGCAAGAGTGGACCCTGCTGAACTTAAGTATATAGCCAAGTCCCAGATACTTAGGATTAGCTCAAAGTACTTCAATGGTGTCACAGTAAGTTCAAAACCTTCACAGAGTACCAGGACCTACTTTGAGCAATGATAAACTTAAATTTGATCGAATGGGAAACTGAGACAAAAAAGACATTGCTCAGATGGCAAACTCATTTCTTGCATCTTGTACTCTTTTTTTTTTCTATCATCAAGAAATGCCGAGGGCTTTCTGAACAACAGAAAATGTGCAATTTCTTTCACAAACATACATCTATGCTTTGTTTTCTTATTGTTGTTGACAGAACCCTTCATTATGCCCTTAAAGAATCATTTTATGTTTATTTGTACTGTCTATACAGATTTGGGGACTTGTTTTATGAATTGCCAGAGGGCAATGTCTTTTTTTAATAAAAGTTTATTACACTTTGATTGATTTCCCTGATATTCATTCTGTGCGTCTGTGTTACAGTTACTCATTTTTGCTCTAAAGCCCAAATTACTCTACCTAATGTACCAGAGGAGCACCGTAACTGTTAGCAATTGACAATGCAAAATGTTTCTCAGCTTTATTTCTCAGTGCAGATGTTCCCATGGAAAATTCATTGAGGGCTAGTTTTCCAGGGCCCATATTTATTAATTCATGATAGTTTGCAAGAGTAAGTCATGAGTGAGGAGCACAAATGTGAGACAGAGCTCAGCCACCTGATCACATTACCACAAATTAACAAATCACTATGTGTTATCTGAACTGTGGTAGGGATACTAAATGCATGCATTATGCACACATTTGCTAACAGCAAATACATATGAAAAAAAAAGAAGAAAAAATAAAAAGTTGACTTATCTTAGCATACAAGGAAAGGCACTTGCACTATACCAAGTAGCTTCATGTTTTCCAAAGCTAAATCATATAGATGTAGTTCCTGTGGCTCAACTGATGTATGATAACTTACTAAACACCAGTAATTGGAACACGATTCTGAAATAAATGCCTGAATGTCTTTTCTGCTCTTTCTTGCTATGAATATCCCTATATTATTTGCCATTATTTGCAGTTGTTCTGGATAAGATTAAAATTGCCTGAGTTTCATTGCTTGGTGAGTCAATTTTTATCTCCCAACAGAGTTCCTGTCTTTAACTCAAGTAATGTTCTTTAAAAGTGGCAACGGCTTTTTAGTGGGGCAGAATGAAATGAAATGTTTCAATGAAACTTGAAGCGTGTGTTATTCCCTCAGTGCTATTCTGCTTCTCATATCACCTATGGGGATGGTTAGATTAGATAGACATAGAGAGCATACTCCGTAGAGACTTTTAGGAGAGAATCATCAAAGCAGCCTGCGCTTGCCTCCCGTCACTTCACCTACTCTATTTGCAACCTAATGCGTCTCAGTCAAGACTACAATGACTGATACTTTGCAGCTAGATATTCATGCTCGTTGAAGGACATAACTGGGCTGGCAGGCTTCGACTTGAAGAGAATGTCATTGGCAACACTCATTCAGCGACCTTTGGTAAGGCAGTACTCAGCTGCTGAATGGACAAAGCTGCCTGCCCCTGCTATCAAGAGATAGGAAGTAAGCCATGAAACTAATGAACAGTAGAGGAGACGGAAGGCAAGGTTATGCTGTCCTTCGCCCATGGAGACAGTCCTGGATTTTAATTCTCCGTCCTGCCTCCTGCGTGGCCAATAATGGCCATCGCACAAGGTTAAAACGGATTTCGGTAGTTACTCTGAATTTTCTGCCTCTGGATAGATTGAAATCTCTCTTTTTGTGGTCTCCAGGTATTTTTTACTTACACACTGTCATTGTCTTCTGCTCTGGGTATGTCACCCTAGAGTGTCCACTTGAGCCTGGGCTGCAACAGTACGAGAAATGGCTGATGAACAGCACCCGTTGCAGTAGGTGACTTCAGGAGAAAATGAACATTTCAGTCCAAATCCAGGTACACGGTGGGCTGCAACATTTATATTAGTGATATGTCAATTTTGCTATGACTTATATGTAAAAACAGGAGGTGTATATTTTAACAGCACAACTTGGAGAGGCTCAGCAGAAGAGAGGGCTGAGATATGCTGTCCGGGGATACTCCTTACGACTTAAATTGTCATATGATTCTGTGAATCAATCCCAATCGTCTCTCTCCAACATTTGGCACTATGAAATGGACGTGCTAAGGCTATGCCTTGTGCTGGCTGTTTTGCCATAAAAACTCCCTGACACTAGGAGCATGGATGGTGAACTGGGGCTCCTTGTGATTAGAGCTGACTTCCCAAAATGAGAAGAAACCAGGAAGAACTCCATTGAGAGTGGTGAGGTTGCAATACCAGAGAAAACAGATGAGATCAGGCAGCTCAAAATGTTTCCACATAGCTTTGTTTCTATCTTTTTCCTTTTAAAGGGCTTTGTTTCTCTTGCTCTTACATACCATTCACCCATTATAAGGGAGATAATATTCAATTATATATTATGYTGTAGGTAAAAAATACTCCTGCTATCGTGTACAGGCAATTCTCTGATTTCTAAAGCTTTCCAAGCATTCCAGAGCCTTTTTTTATCTACCGGCCTGTGTTTGACACAGAATCTGGAAATTATTTTGCTGCCAAAAGTATACAAGGGAGGTGGGAGACAATCTGTGGGCTTCTGCTAGAGCAAACACAAAGAACCATTCTCTCATCTGGTAAAACAATAAGATTAGTCCTTTTATCATTAATTTTTTTGCTCTCCTTCACTGCTTTGTAAACACTGCTTGTATGACTTTGCCTCTTATCATCTGCAAACTGAATCTGCTTTTGTTGAAGTAGTGTCAATCACAAGGGTTTTTCTGCTCATATACTTAGTGATACGACTGATTGAAAAAGAAGACAGGCTTTCATTTGGGTCTGCAATATGTGACATAGTCACTGTTGGAAACATAAGGGGGGAAGAAAACAAAGGGAACAATTTGGTAAAACATAACCCAAAGTTCACTTGTCTCTGTCAAGCAGATTGAGATAAAACTGAACGAGGTCAAAGCTATTAACATTTAGACTAGAGAGTACACAACAAGTTAGCATCTAGTTAGATAYTGCTTTTCTAATTGGAGAGAATCTTGTTTCTAACTTTTTATGTAAATACTAACATTAKCAAAAGCATGGGTGGTCTCAAAATTGTAACCCAGTGGCATATTTGACCCACATCTCCTGCAAAAATGTCCTCTATGACCAAGCTCACATTTAAATTGTAAATAAGCCTCTTGATTCCTTTCTGCTGACTACAACAGCATGTGCAAAGGGAAAACTTCACAATGATACTTCTGGGCTGGCTTTAAATTTGTTTTCCCAAAAGCCAAATTCTCCTTCACACCATATACTTTGTGACAATCTTATTAATGTTCAGCTCTTTGGACCAAGCAAGAAGATTACTGCAGCCACCAGTAAGGACCACTGACATGACTTGTTTGTTAATTAACTGCCATAGCAAAAGCGTTAGCAAGACTGACTCTTATACAAGTCAGACGCTTATTTATGGAATAGCCTTCACATTTCCAAGTCTCATTATTCTCTGATTTTACGGTGCTCTCTCTACAGCTCCTTGTTCTAAATCCAATAGTGAGTGAAGCAGGATGGGTTACCAAGGGAAAATAAATTAGAGAGCAGACAGAGAGCAGTGTCACTTTTGGAAGGTGGTTGGGTTAAGCTTTAGTAGCAATGACCCAAATAGTAGCACAATGGCTGTATTTTAGCATATTGCAGGCACACCTAGTTAATCAGTCTCTAAGTTGAATTATCGTATTTGATGAAGATTAATACATTTCAGCTTGATATATAGCTAGCAAAACAACCATTCTTTTACTAGGGGCTGGGCGCAGGCAGAGTGGGTTTATGGCCTCATCCCAATATACTCTGTTGTTATTCCCAGTATGGTCCATCTCCAGTCCAGACCTTCATTTCTGTAACCATCTACTTTCAATAGAATACACTGGTAGAGGTGGATAGGGAAGTATTCACAGGAGTAGGAGGCAAAATTTAAATTGGAAATAATCCTCAGAAATTGATTTTGTTTTTTTCTCCAAAAATTAGAACCATAGATTTCTGTACTGTAAGACTTTGAAAGTTGCAGAGTGTCATGTTGAGTGAGCTGTCTCACAAAAAGCCTGATGCAATGAACCATCTTGATCCATTTTCAGTCTCTGTCATATCTATCTAACATGATCTTCCACACCATCAGAGGAAGCTTCACCTGGCCTTAAAACTAGTACCTTAGAACAGCATATTGTCACAAACTGTAAAGTTCCTTATTCAAGCAGGTAGAGCCTAGGAATTCCTTTAAACTGCTTTAAGCCCAGAGAGGAGCCTCACAGAGTTAAGTGCTTAACGGTGATACCACCTTAGCTTCAGATCCTTTTGCAGTCCCTTGATACCAGGAAGGTACTGTGTATTAAACTCACACGGTCCCTTTGGAGCGCAGTGTCACCAACTACAGCAAGGGTCATCGAAGTTTTTCAGGCCCAATTGTCTGGAAGATATATGTGGCTGTCTCACATGAAATCAAAGTCTAACTCTCTCTGCCTAATCTCTCTGTCTATCACCTGTCCATCATTCCATTCCTACTGGCACATCAATAACATTGCCACCATGGGATGCATGGCCAGTCTGCCAACATTTTTTTTCTGGATGTATTTAGAAGAAATGTCACATTAGTCCTCTCTCCATTAATCTGGTCAGCAGTGTTAAAAGATTGACATTAACTTCTTACATCCTTTCTATACAAGGGATAAAAAAATTCAACTTTCTGATCTTTTTCTGTTAGACGATAAGAAAACATTGCAATGAGAAAAGCTTACTTCACATACGTAAATAGAAACCTGTCATTTTGGAAGAATCAGAACAGTTTGTATTCATTTTTTTTGAAAGCAACACAAATAAAATGTGGCAAAGACTGACACATATTCATGAAACACTTGGCACTAGCAATTCTGCATTTTTCTTCAAAAATGTAATTTCACAAATCTCTATTTTTCAAGCAATTAATTTCCTTGAGCATTTAGGAGCTATAGAAAAAGAACAACATTTTATTGGTATTAATTATAGTGATAGTCCTAAAGTAAAAAGGTCATTTTATGAAAAGCAGAGGGTATTGATGAGAAAAGCAATATATTTTTGATGATATAAATTAACTAACTCTGTTGAACATATTGATCTAATCTGAAAGATGGAATCATAACTGCACAAAAAATAGTAAGGTTTCAAATTAAAAATTATAGGTGACCAACATCAACCCACCAAAGATGAACAGAATCATAAATGAGGCATCTGCAAACTGCTCTAAAAAATCTCTAAAAGAAAYGAACATAAAGAAGAATATACTCAAAATGAGATCATCTTCTTTAACTCAAAACTGGAAGTTAGCTATCACTTCTAATTTCATCCCTTCACTTTACGATACAGTGCCAGATCCATGATCCACTGAAATTAGCAGTAACTCCCACTCAGAAGCCACTTTCCTGGTTCCCAGGGTACATGYCGTATTGCAACCCAGCTCTCTGATCCACTTTGCCATCTGGCAATCTATCAACGAAGGCAACAGAAAGTATAAAAAGCTGAGACGTGGCAAAGCACTGTGTCTTCCCTAAAATGTCAGCTGTGATGGAGCTGTTAAAAATATTCCACCTCTAGACCATTGCTCTTATTTGGGAATCATTCAGTGGGAAGTCACTTMGGTCCTTTTAAATTCTGTTATACCACCAAAATAATGAGCACGAACTATAACATAACAGAGAAAGAGATTCAAAGCAGTTAAGTAATCCTTAATCTGCAGATCAGAGTGTTAATAAAGARGTACAGAAAGGAATGCTATGCTATTTTTATTAGTGTTTTCTGCAGATAACTACCAAAAAAAAACAGGAAAATTGTCTTCTTAAGTGTGCATCCATTAAAAAAGAAGAAAAGTAAGTAATGCAATGTCAGCACTTCAATCTGAAAGGGGTACTTTGGAGCTTTTGTGACACTAGGTTAATATATCTTCAGAATTTCTATACGCCATAAGTGACAAACCCCTTAATTCATGTGTTGCATCCAACATTTTTGGAATGCTGCAYTGCATTATTTTATTTTTATAAATAAAAAGAAAATTATCAAATAAATAGACTACAAAAACAGCAGTAGCTTAGATAAAAGTGATCGTGATTTGCATTTGTTTGTTATATATAATCAGAATTAAGTCCAGACCAGTAACATGTATACTTGATGGATTAGAAGAGCCAATCTTGCAAAGCTGAAAACAATTATGAGCTAAATCAGTTGGGAGAAAGAAATTAGACAGAAAATGTGGATAATAATTGGGAAATGTTTAAAAACATTTTACCAAAGATTAAAAAAAAAAGAAAAGAAAAANAGAAAAAGAAAAAGAAAAAGAAAAAGAAAAAGAAAAAGAAAAAGAAAAAGAAAAAGAAAAAGAAAAAGAAAAAGAAAAAGAAAAAGAAAAAGAAAGGAAGCTGGGCCAGCCTAAATGTTGATTTGAACAGAAGTGAAAACAGCTATATAAATCAAAATGATTATGCAAAAAAGGCAATTACTAGAATACAAGAGTTTTAAACAGAAGATAAGAATTATAAAAAACTGATAGAGATGGAAGCAAGAAGTAAATTTTGTCCATCAGCGTTACGGACAAAAAATATTTTAGTTTTTTAATTCTAAGAGCAAAAGCTACCCTAAGTGTTCTGGCCCATTACTACACAACAGCGTGGATGTGTCAATAATACATGCAAAAAGCAGTATCTTCTGTAAATATATCTGATCTCTGTTTGAAGAAAAATCAGATAAAATCAGTCCTGTCATAAGATGATAATGTAATGTTGTCTATTCTAGCAATAATTCAGGAGAATGTTAAATAACAAATTAAATCAGCTGGTTTGGATAATGTGCATCCAACAGCTTTAAAAGAGCTGGCTGAAGAAATTTCAAAATCACTAATATTACTTTTTAGTAAGTCTGCAAACACTGGAGAAATTCCAAGGGACAGGAAAAAAAAGCCAACATTACACCAGTGTTTTTTTTTTTTTTAAGATATATGAGTAGCTCAGGCTGTTAGAGCCCTTTCAGCCTGGCATAGATCTGAATAAAATAATGTTAAAGCTTATGGAGGATTCTTTTAGCAAAGAATTAAAGGCATGTGATACAATTAATGCTAAGTAAAATGGTTGAACTGAAACTAGAACTTCTCATGAGTATTCCTAAAAAAAACCAGAGTTCTGTCCTTAGGAGGTAAAGAAAGGCAAATGTGGCCATGCATGTGTAAGACAAGATGAGACAGACAACTGTGTTCCTCCTGGGTCTCTAAAGAGCCTAAGGACAGAAGTAACAAAACTACACCAGCACAAAAACGTTCTGTGCTTAGAATAGGCCATACAAATGTGAAYAATCCTCCATGTAGAACAGAGGACATTTGACAAGTGGACCGTATGCCTTTTACAGGAGCACTTTTTCAATCCCGTGAAATTGGCAGGGTATCTTTTTGTGACTCACTTCTTAATTTCAAATGTCCTTTTCCCATTCTGATATTCAAGCAAGGTTTACATGATGTAGAAGGAGGAATAAAGGCTTTAGTAATCCTGGCACTGAAATCACTGAAGAATTTTCAGCACAGAGAGGTTTTCTATACTAACACGGTTTTGAAAGGGTAAACTGACTCCTAACCAGGTAACCTAGCTAATAATTGGGACAACTGGCTAACTGGTTAGGGTTAACTATGTGTAACATTGCCATTGATTTATGACTGTCAGGTTCACAGGTTATTTAGATGGTTCAATTTAGCACTTTTCCACAGCTTTCAATTGAACATTTTGAATCAGGTGTTCAATGGAYTGATCAATACTAAGTACAATAGGTCTCTGTACCTTTCCATAAACAAAGCTGATTTTTATAGCCTTGGCGTGTTTTAAATCTTTAACACTTTAAACCATTCAGCAGCACTCTTGCCATGTAACCATACGTTTTTCTTCACTTTCCTTAATTCGTATCAGATTGTGGCTCAGTGACACACAGAACAGCAAAATCTACCGTTCTCCTGGAGGACTGGACCCTGCAGATGCACATGCATGACACTGCATGTGGGAAAATAATTCCTTTGATCCCAGCAAGACTAGTCACATATATAACCGTGTTTAAGTGAATTAGTTGTAGGGGAAGGACAGGCATTTTGAATATTGAGTTTTGTGGTCAGWCAGGGTTTCCCTAGGGCTCAGAGGCCATAGGGAGAGTGAGGTCTCATTTGCTCTGTGTGACTTGTGTGACTTGTGCAATCTTCCCCCTGTGAAACTCCCTCCCCCCCCATAAAAAGCCTGCACCCAGCTCATGTGCACATGTCTCAGGTGCGGTAGGGTAGAGGACCAGTGAGACCCACCGCTGGCTGAGTCTGCTGCCTGGCTCAGGGAAGGGAGAGGAGAGAGACRCAGGTGCAGCCCTTAGGGCATCTCTCACGCTATACAGCCCTGCTGGATGGCAAATTCTTCCCTCGGACCACAGTGTCTGAATTAACCGACTAGACACATCATTCCCCATCACATGATCCGGCCCAGTGATTCCTTACGAATTAGCAAAGACAATTCCATTAAAAGATCTGGGGAATGAAAGCCTTAAATCACGCTTGGGAAACAACTCTGTTCTCATGGCAGTGTGGAGTTCAGAAGGTGAAGTAAGTGAAGCCCAGCTTTTTTGCTCTGAAATTCATGTTACCTTTTCAGCAGGAGTTGAAAAGGAAAGGGGTACACTCATATTCCTTCCTCAGCCCCATGTTGCTGTGCTCTCGCTCACACATGCGCACCCATCGTGTTGTTCTCGAGCAAGTGCTCTTGGTTTGGCTGATCCTCACTTGGGATTTCTCTAAAATGGAGAAAACCTGTCTGAATGAATACCCCTCAGTTGTGTGAGAAGCTGATGGRGATAACTGATGCAGTCAACACAAGGAAGAATTTAGTGTCTTGCCCCGAGGTAAAAGGCAGATCTTCCTTAAGCACTTAAATAACTACAAATGTTTTCAACTCAGAATTGGTATAAAACAATAATAAAAATAATCAGTCCATCTTCCTTCAAAACCAGTGGGAAGGGAAGGAGTAGCTCTCTGAGCCATCACCACAGTTCTGCTTTCATCTCATATATAAAAAGGCATAGAAAATGTAAGGCAGTCACACATGTCTTAAAGAGCAAGTTAAATGATTACCACAGGCTGGGATCTTTTAATATCTTTAAAGCTGAGTGTCATAGACTACACATATTTACGTGTTTAACATAGCTTTAAATAGTACACATAAATGCCTGTCATTGAACAGTGACAGCAGAATCCGGGAGATACCTTTTCTTTTTAAAAATATCCCACTTCCRTGTGGCTGTTCCACCTTGAAAAAGTGCCGTATTCAGCATCCCAGACCCTAGGCCTTGAGCACCTTGCTTTTGTGGCCCTGGGATCAGTCTCCCTTAGCAAAAGAGAAACTTTTAAAAATAACTCCAGTTTGTCTCTGGTCTCAGAGGCTATATTTCAAAGACACAGCTTTCTTATGTTCTTATGCAGTCAAAACCTGTAAAAGTGAAATGAATCATGTTTTGATTTCTGTAGGAAGCTGAGGATTATGTAGATTGTTTCCTGACAYATTATAAGGAAAAACGCTTACTGTCATACTGYAGTTATGTAGATCTGTAGCCAAATGAAAGGTTTCTACCTTTTAGCCATCAGATCCAGGCACTGGTACAATTTAACCCACTGAAAACAAACAAGAAATTTCTCCTTATGAAGCTATCCTCATAAAATAGTAACCTTTTATGAGAAGTTTGTCTGAGACAAGTGCCGTTAATAGCAGAACTGTGTGTGTCTGTAGGAAGATTTTACCTGAAATGTTATTCAGTAAATGAGAAGAACCATAAAAATATATTACAAGCTATTTCTAGAACAATCTTTTCAAGTTATTTCTGTATTACCATTTTCTTCTTTTACAAACCCACAGAAAATTTTGAGGGAAAGAAGCCAGACAATCAAGAAACAGGTTATCATCAAGAGGGAAGAAAATATGTTTGTGAACGATTTGGAGGCCCATACAACTGAGACCAAAGACGTGGGTGARGCCCGGTTTAGGTCTTCACATACTGTAAAACTATATAGCTGATTCACACCTCTTCAGAACTGCAGGCCAGGRTCAATCTTCTAACAGTGATGTTATTCTATCAGAAAAAGAGAGATTAGCTGATGACACCACAGCCATTTTCCCCTTCACATTGTCACTATCTTAACATTCACTTGCTGGAAGCACTAGGGTTAGGATGCTGCTTCTAGCGCTTAACTTACACAAGGGCTATACAGRTACAGCACTGGGCACCTTTCGAGATCAAAGAAACAATGATTCTGCTGTTAATCACATTTACGATGATGKATATGCTGAGATAAAGATTGCTAGATTATCACTAAAAGAAGAAGAGAAGTAATAGATGGAAAACAGAAATTTCCATATTCACTGATTTGAACACCCCCTGTTAAAAAAGTTCTTTGTAAGTTCACCATGMTTCTGCTAACCAGCTCACAGACAAACATATTGTATAATCAAAGCCACTGGCATTTTAGATATTTTTCAATACAGGATTTAGATGGGGGAAAAATCATAGCTATGACTCACTGCAGTGCTAGAATTGAACTTTTAAATCAAAACCTCTGTTAGACAATATTATAAGTGGAACTTTCAAACTGTTTTACTGACAGCTGCAAACAGAAATTGTTTATAGTCAATTTGAGCAATTTGAAAATCCTGCTCTTGATCAAAATTAGAATAAATTATAATGTTTATGGTTATGGTTAAAAAAAAATCCAAACAATGAGTCCTTTAAAAGTATTCGAACAGAAAAACTTTAGACTCTCAACTTTATGTGGTTGCTGATGAAGTTCACACAGTTACTTTTTCACTATTAGGTGATCTCTCAAAAATGTTAGCCAATGCCAGGCCGGCCTGTGTCCAGACAGCGATTCTGAATTTCGACTACAGTGCTCTTTTAAGGACTCTTCATTATTAACACACCACTGATAAAAAGTTACTGTCCTGCAATATCTCAAACCTATTGATGTCTGTTATAAATTTCCCCATTCTGCACTGGAATGAAAGACTCGGAGCTACACTTAAAGGAACTGAATTCCATAGTGAGGCAGCTTAACCTGACAATTCAGTTGATCCATAAAACAGTCTACACACATGGACCATATTATAGGCATTTTAAWGGTGAATAAAGCAGAGTAGTTGCATGAATAAGAAACAAAGGATGCAGCCATATCCTGCAAAGCTGTTTCTAAATGAGTACTAAGTCTTAAGATCAACCCACCACTATTCCAAATGCTCTCAGTTAAATACAAAATGACCCATATTCAAGCATAAGAAAGGACAATTCTGCTGAAACTTAGTGAAAGACCTCTGCTCTAGCAGAAATAATAGTTTATGAAATGAAATGAAACATTAGCACTTTACATAGACARAACAGCCCAGGATGAAAACCTGTGTTAAGTTCATAGCAACTTCACCCAGAAAACACCAGTCTGAAGACTCTCTGTTTTAATTACTTACCRGAAAGCTGATAGACCACAGAAATTTACTCTATAATTGCATTTTCTGGAAAACAAAGAACATTCTCAATGAAAAAATAGCTGAGGAAAAAAATTCAAGAAAGTTTTGGTGAGAAAAATCAATAGTGACTCAAAATTGCCTTAAGATTAAGAAATTTGAAGATACATATTAWTGTTTTATGAGCAGCATTAAAATGGTTCAATAAAAGACAGTATTGCTACAAAGACTGCACCTAGCAGTAAACTATTCTGGATCTTCTGCAGAGCACTGAAGATACACCAGAGCCACAAACTTGCTGAACTCAGGTCATCCCTTCATTAAGAGAGTGACTGTTTTGAGAAGTGTATAGCAAACGAACGGATTCAGTATCTGGTAAGAATATCTTGACCCTTATTTCCCACATGTCCTGCCTTCCACAATGGAATTTGTGTTTGTATTGCAGAGAGCTCAAGAATGTTAATGAATATTATGCCCACACCTCTCTCAGCGGCAAGATTTCCAAATGTGGATAGGCAACCACATGCACACATACTAATCAAACCTCCTTCTTTCCACAGGAGGCTGCTTAGAGAAATACATGATAGTAGCATTCGTGCTATGTTGCTTAGGGAATAGGGAACAGATGGAGAAAATTGAATTCCCAGGGCCTATGGCTGCTAGGGGATTCCCCCATGCCACTTAAGTCTTTGAAATAAGGCAAGGAAGTTGTGTAAAGCACGGAAAGCAAAATTTACTCCCTAGCAACTTTTCCATTTATTTAAAAGACTCTTCCAACAGAGAAAATATTTCTCCACAGCAGTTATAATAACTGCCCCAGATCTGTGGAGTGATCCCACGGTGTACTCCACGGTTGTCCTGCCAATTTCCTTTTTAGCTAAGCCACAAAATGATGGGATGTCAGCCATGAGAGAGCATAATATTCTGATGTTCGGCACTTACGTGTGGAGAATAATAACTGGTCCTTTCATTGATTAATTGCTCCTTTTTATGCTTGTAGGGAAAGGGTTGGGTTACAGATTCCTCCTGAACAGGGACAGGTAAGCGGAGCCCAGAACTTATAAATCACTCCAGCCGCAGAGGTGCTCAGCAGCTGTTTGTACGAATCTGTAGTGCAGTAGAAGTTAATTGCGTTGTTGTTAGTCACATAATCAGAAACACACAGGCAGTGCTTCTTTACAGAAAACAAACTTATTTTGGCAGTAATAAGTGCAGTTATTATTCATGACAGTCAACAACTGGATTCAATCAATTCCCTTGTTGAACCCTGGGAGGCTGGCAGGACACAGTGAAATAGCCTAGGGTTCAGCAGCACCAAGGCTTCATTGAAGAGTGGCTGTCCTGAGGCTGGTGTAAGGTCTACAGATGCAACAGTCAACTCTAGACAGCCTACTGCCAAGCAAGCTGCTGCATTTTTCACTGTGAGCAGCTGGAAATGCAAAYGATGAGGATGGGGCTGAAGACAAGCTAACAGGTACCAAAGTCTTCTCTTTAAAGCCTATCTACTGCCATGGGTCCCACTTCCCTCTCTCATTTGCTCTCTACTTTCCAGGGAATCACTAAGAAAATAAATGAAGATAATTTTTAAACTGTGATTTGAGCCAYGGCAGAAAAAAAAGTGACCAAACTAGTGTTGGAGGCCCCTTGGCTAACACAGCACTTAGCTGTTCTTTTGCTGACTTAGCTTAAAAGACTAATATTTGTATTTATTTTAGGAAAACATCAAAGCAGCATCCTCCCAATCCTGACTCTAGCCTCTAGGCACTACAGTGACTACTATAATAACAGCTGTTTTTTGGTCTGTCTGAGCCAATAACGCTGAATTTACTCCCTGAAATAGGAGTTTAGTTTCTCTAGTCTTTCCTACTCTACCCTATYCAGCCATAGACTAAAAGGCAGTCTCATCCCTGAAACTGAAGCTTGCAATTTAGAGTCACGCAAAGATTCATTTCGTTGCAAGTACCAGTAGGGAGCTGGAACGGGGTGGCAGTTGCACTTAGGATTATTCAGTTGTTCCTTCATTTTATAATATTACAAATATTGCACAGGAGGAGAGTGAGGAGGATAAGCCAGTGTATAAACTGAGATATAAACTCTCCTCTCTCTTCTCACTAGCACAGGTCCATCCATTTCAGCCCCTAAGAGCRAGGCCAGCCCTAGAGAGCCGCCGAAGGAAGGCAGAGCAGGCTGCGTCGGACCCGGGCCGTGAATTGGAGTCACGGCCCGTCTAAGGGAGGCACCTCGAAGATTTCTCCCTGTTTTCAACCAGAAAAATCTCGCCGTAGACCTTCAGTTGGGCTTAGCTCCAGCCAGGATGCCCAAGCAGTTGCCTCCCCATGTACATGCCCAGTTTAGCAGTTAAAACTAGTAGTAGATATATATATATATATATATATATATTTTTAACCAAAGCCAGTGCAAGTCTCAGCTTGAAAACATAACACCCCCCCCACCAGAAGGGGGGAAGGAGCTGAGGTGCATATCGCAGCCGTGAGCAGTGCCTGCACGTAGGCACCACGTTTTCTGCACGGACACAGCGTGCAGCTGAGCTATGCAACCCATGGGGCAAACAACACCTGTCCCACCGCCCGGGACAAAGCAGGGGAGTCACAGACTGAGAGCCAGCCCTCGCACACCAAATTCRGGCAAACGCAGACAGGCAAACATTTCACGAAAGGAGACAGGCAGCATTTAACCTTATGGCTGTCTCGGCGCACAGGGAACTTTTATCAGCCCAGCCCGTGTTGGGCGCACCCTGGCACAGGCTTCTCCTGGCGCTCCGCACCAGCAGGACAACATGGTCCAGGCGCAGGAAAGAGGAGCTGCGGGGGCAAAGAGAGGAGTAACAGATGGTGMGAGGAGTTTGGCTCCATCTCACACGCACTAACCCAGCGGACAGGAAAATTAAAGTGCACCGCAAAAAGGTACACAGAAAAGGAGGAGTTTAAATTACCTCTTCCTTCCACAAACAAGGAGGGAGAGGAGAGACACACTGTGCCTCTCTCAGGTCTGACTCCTCCCCTGCATACTTCCTGGGGCAATGCAGTTATGTGCTTGCCTTGCTCAGGCTCACTCCAGGTAAGCAGCCATTAGTTTTCCGGAAACTCTCTAGCAGTGATATGGAAAGTGGTTAAATTTTTCTGTCATTAGGATTTTATGTATATATAAATATATTATGCAYGCAGACCCACACAGAGAGATACCTATGTATGGATGTATGCACACTCACATACCTGTGCAGCTTCATAAAAATTAATAGATCTARTGTCACTTTCTGTTGCTGGTAGAATAGAAAGAAAGAAGGGGGAAGTGTACAAATTTAATAAGCTTAGATATAATTGTCATGAGTAAATGTTAATGCATAGGGATGAACTTTTTTTTTTTTTTACTTTATACATATTAATAGGTTCTCTCTTTGAGAAAGAATGACATCAGACATTGATAAATTTGACAGAAGTGAAAGGAAAAAATGGTAGCACTATTAGGAACACTCCTGAGGTGGTATAGCGCGGTGTCTTTGATACATCAGCCTTCAGTCTCTGAGCACATTCGTATTAACTCACGTGTATACCCAGAATTCAAATGAGCTTCTTTAGATGCTGACTTTCAGCAGCAGTCCCACCAGACATGCTGGAATAAAACTCACAGTTTCAGAGTGTGGTACAGTATAATTTCCTCAGTACAGTTTGTGCCTACTGACTCTCTCAGCAGATTAGAGAAAGAGAGAGCGTAGAGCAGATCATTAAAGAGCCACACAAGGCTGAAGGGTAAAAAAAAAATCTTCAGCTGAACACACAGCTCCAAGTACAGACATCCTCCTGTGCGAAGAGATCGGTGCAGGGCTGTGTATTTAACAGCGCTAGAAACAGAGGGAGGACAAATTGCTTGAAATGGATTCACTTAAGGGCAAACGAGGGCTAACCATTGATGTCTGAATGCCTCAGCGCTGTCTGGCGCGGGGTGCACTGCCACAACGTGGATGCTCTTTACAGCCCCCTCAAGAAACCACTGTGCAAACATTTCTACRTACCGGCGCGGTGGGTGTTGCGCTGGGCACATCACACCAGGACTGAAACCGCCTGTGAATCTTCCAGCATACCCCGCATAGGCAGCACAGGACCTAGGACTCGCAGCGAGCCTAGAAATAAATAAAAGGCTGAAGTCATACATCTTTTCCTCATTAGCCCATTGCTTTTAAGAACTAGACGTGGGGGAGGCTGGATTTTTAAGATGCAGGTTAATACTACTGACACACTTTTCTGAGCAGCTTCAAACCAAAAAAAAAAAAAAAAAAAAGGACGAGAAAAAAGTTAATGGAAAACGAATGCATGAAGAGAAGAAACAGAGGAGTAAATGTGTGTGAGATAATAAGGATATGAAAAGGAAGGAAAGCAAATAAGGAACGGGAAAAAAAGCAAAGATAATAAATTGTTAAGTAAGTGGTAGCCACAAAGGAATATAGCCTGGATAGATTGGTCTATTCAAAAAAGTTCATTTGAAATCTTGTTTTATAGAAATTTGAGTTATACACTGAGATTTCTTTAATTAAATAATGTCTGCTTTCAACAGACAACAGAAAAAAGCAAAATTCTTCAACAAAAAGTCAAATTTTTCAATAACCTTCTTCCTTCCTTTTTCCTACCAGCATGCAAGCACTCTCTTTAGAGATACAGAAATAGGATATAAAAATAGAGCCTGCCAGGCTTCACAGAAGAAAATATATTTGGTTTCTTATTCATTTTTTTTTTGACTGATTTCATAACAAAACCTTTAAAAATGTTTGGTTTCTTTCTTTAAAAAAACTGTCAAAATCCCCTTTTAGTAAGCAAATGTAGGGCATCATTATATTTTTGTGTAATTTTTTTTTCAGATGCCAGTCATAGACTGCTGGCAAATTAATTTGCATGTATAGCCAAGATGATGACTGCTAGGAACAAACATTAGCTCTTATGTGCAAAAAAATAAGCATTTCAGCCTGCTAACGACAGTTTTACCAGATCTACCATATGTAAATCTATCGATGACTACTATCACAGCATGCTTTGCAGTTAAAGATAATTAAAGTGATAATACTCCTGTTAACTACGGAGATATTGCACCTACTGTCACAGTACCTAAAATAACTACAACAAATTGTAGGCAGAAGAGTTGAATAGAAACCTAAATCTGCAGTCTACTTGTTCCTAACATTATGAGAAGCCTTATAATGTTAGCTTATCTTAACGAAAAAAAAAAAAGCAAGAGTTCTCCCATTTTATAGAGTAGAGGCCTCGATTAATAGAGTAAGCATTGCACTAATTTCTCGCTGCTTCTTCATAATTACATGGACCAGTTCCCCTCCTTTTCAACATTGCCTGAAGCAGCTCCCCTCCCAATAACATTTCGCTTTATGGAAACTACTCCAACTGCTTACTTGTCCTCTAAACTGCTGTTAAGTACTTAACACGTTGTTTAGCTTCACTGACAGCAGCTCAGTGTCTGCAAGTGTATTCAAGRTGGGACCTGAGGTTTTTTCCCTCATCCCATGTTCTCGGCACGCCCTGTCTATAAAGCACATTCCTTCCAAATGGTGGCAGAAGTGCTCAGATTCACAGAGGGAGTAATTCTTTAAAAGCCCCTCTTTCTGCAAAACAAGGTGCTTCCTGTAATGGACAGAGGTGTTATATTTAACTGACAATTACCACTTTTATTCTGCGTGAGCGATACTCTGAAACAACAAATTATGCCCACACATTTTACTCATTCACTGATCGTCATTTTTCTCTTCCTGTGGATATATGTTCTCTGGATGTTTTCAATGGCTAAAAGCCAAGAAGCTCATTTTATGCTTGGCAATTTGTTGCTAATCAGTGCTAATCTGTTTGGGAAAACATCTATAGCCCAAGCACAAAGAAAGTCAGATCAGTTCAGATTCATTGATAGTGACTTTCCATCTCCGAGTGCAACTAAGATGTCTRTCGCTGAGAACAAGCTCATTAACCAGACCCATGTGGAAGTCAGCTAGCTGGTTGCAAGTGGCTATGCACCAAGAACTGGCACAGCTTTGGTGCATTTTGAGCCCCAAAAATTTAAAATCCATGCAAGTGGGACTCCGTGGTTTTGGCAGATGAATTCTGGTGCTATTCAGCTCATTTTCGCTATTTATACCTATCACAATGATAGTCACAGATTTCCCACTTAGAATCTTGTAGGAGGCCTCCTTTGGGCCTACTGTGGCCTACTCAATTAAGAATAAATTTTAAATGCTTTATAAGGGAGGTGCACATAATGTTAGACTTGCTTTGATTTTACGACACTTGACTTTCCATTGGGAGGTCATTCCTCACCCCAAAATTTTATACATGCAATGATTAGGACCAAAACTCATATACTACAGACCATGAATATAAGAACCCTGAAAAACAATAGCTTCTCTTTAAACAACAGTTGTATCTAGGGGGAAGGAACCAAGGCAAGTACCCCAAACTCAGGGAAATCAGTGTACAGCTTCCAAATCCCGCAAAGGCGCTCTGAGAGTGAATATTGATTTTACTTCATGCAAAATAAGGTTTATGTTATTGTTGCAAAATTCCTCCTTCGATATTTTCCTGTAGGCTTCAAGCCATATGTTTCTGTGTAATACAGCAAAGGCGCAATTAAATTCCCCTGTAACACTGTGTTCTGTTCACTTCAGTTCTCTCCGAGCAGAATCATTTCAGCGAATAGATCCAAGGCATGAGCAGACTGCAGGCACTTCTTTATCCAGCTCTTTATCCCAGGGCTTGATTTTGAGTCTGCTAGAGGTTGCTGAGGCATGTCTCAGCTCAGCTTGATAGATCTGTAGGGTGGTTATTCAAATGAGCTGTTGTTCCAGTCTTGTCTGGCTGAAAGTATTCCCCCCCCCCCTTTTTTTATTCATTAAAAATAGGACAGCATGAGCCTCAGTGAAACCCGTCTGCATTAAAATTAAAGCCAGGTAAGAAAAACTATCTTCCTGACAAGCAGTCATTATTTGGAGGTGCATCTGTCTCTCAGGGAACCAGTTATGTGCCAGAAACCAAGAAACAATTTCATACAAACCGCAATAAGAGACACTTACGGATGAAAATTAAGCACTAAAAAGACAGAATGCACCTCAGGAAAAGCTAGATTAGCTACCTTATCTCTGCCTGCGAGCACACATGCAATATTACAGCCTTTAATTAAACAGACATGTTTTGTCTCAGAACATATCAGAAGGTCTTCTAGATTTTTGGTTAGCATATATTAACAATTTGTCGCCTTAGTGTCTGTCCATCATTTTATTATGATAAAAGCCCTTTCATCCTCTGTTCACCTGGTCTTTATAGTATGTCCTTTTATCTCAGTTACTTATTTTAATAACTTCATCAGGACAGATGTACAATGCATTCAACAAGACATTTTTACCTTAAAAGACAGATGTCCTTCTTAACCATAATTCATTATTTATTACCTCACAAGCTGTTTTTCATACAAATAAACTCACAATTCTATTAACAGTGTCTTTTAATGATGTTTCAGTTTCAGATTGCTTTAGCATTATAGTCTAATCCAATTTTCACTGAACTTTCCCATTAATTTCAGCRATCTGAAGGCTTGGTTCTTCATTTTCCAAGCAGCTGCCTTCAAAGAACAATTCAGGAAATTCTGTATACTATTTATCCAATAAGATGTTTCAAAATAAAAAGGAAAATATTTCTTTAACATCAAAATGCCTCTCTAACAAGCAAAATATCCTGTCGAGGTTTTCAGTAATTAGCTGAGAGCATGTACTAGCACACAGTAAATCAAAGAAACCTGCATGGTGAATGATGAATAGGGGCAGGGCATTTTCATAAATTATTTTGGTGCACAATACAAATGCATTCCTTATGCAGATTTCAGCATTTTAAAATCATAGTACCGGGCAACCTGAAATCCCTTTTGAAAAGATAATGCTAAGACTTAGAAGAGAGAGTACTAGAAGAAAATGTTAGAAGAGTAAGCTTGTCTGTGGACTCTCTGGACTGTACAACACCTATCCTACACTTCTGTGGCAGGGAATCTTCAAGGAATTCCAGCTGAGGGAAGCTGTATTTAAAGAAGAGACATAGCCAAGAAAAGCAGAGACTGTGTAGAGCAACACTTCCTTCATTTCCTCTGGAACTCAGAGCATTTTTGGGTGTGGAAGCCTGGACTTTCATGCAGCAAAGGACTTAAGTCCTTGAGGAGCATCTGAAAATCCTATCCTATTTTAATAAGCGCATGATCCTATCATGAATTTTTCAACCATAAGTCTCTCCAGTTAYGTCCAGTTTTGCCAAATTCATTAGTGTAAGCAATGAGCACACACAAAAGTTAACCAAATCAAACTAAGCCATCATTATGACAAAAAAAGAAGATCAAATAATGCTAAAGCAGAGTATTGAACTTAAGTTTGAAGCAGGAATCACAGTATTCCTATATTCCACACTGCCTGGTAAGTTACTAACCCATAGTAACTAAAAATAATGCTTAAAAAGCTCGGGTTTTATCCTGTTTCATATTAAGTTAGGACTACTGAGTACTAGGATCATAGTACTGTATTTTGTACTAAGAGATAGGAACAGTTACCCTGAGGGCATCACAGGAGGAGGGATATACATGCCTATTGAAATATTAAAAATAGTAAAATATTAATTATCTACAATTARTTATCTATTTTTTCTACAGGAGTGACTGACAACTGACCCTATGGAAATTAGAAATTGAGAAGACTTATTACACAACTGATTTTGTTTCCTTTACAATACAAAGTTGCTCCCTATGCTCTCAAATGATTTATCCAGTAGTTTATCTGAAAAATATGACTTGGCATTCTTTCCTATCCTTTCACATAAGAATGAAATGAAGAGCTTCAAGCAAAATTTGAGATACCATATTTCTGTCTTATCAATATCAGAAACTCATCTTAATAAGGATTACTCCTTACAGCTCTTCCTGTTTCCATAAAACAATTCTCAAGTTGCATATATTTCCATATTTGATCTGCATTTATATTAAAATCCTCTTGAATTTTCTGGAAAGATTTACATGTTTTATCATCAGATAAATCCTTTATTACCTTATACTGAAAATTTATTCTTTAAAATGCAATAAATATTTAATTTGAACAAAAAGGCAAAAGCTAAGAAACAGAAGAGGTATCCCATGACAAAGAAACTTGAAGACTGAATTCTCAATTGCATTTCCGTTTTTTTTACTAAATAAAAATTTCCAATACCAAACAGCATAAAATAACAAATACCAAATCTCTTATGTAGCAACCAGAGAAGATACCAGGTTATTATCCTCAAGCATTACATTACTCATGCAGTGCTGTATTGGATAGATGAGTAGCAGAAGAGACTGACTCCTTGAGACAGAATGCAAGAGGCAAGTGGATGGCAAGATGGGACCAAACAGACAGCAAACTTGCCTGTAACATTGGCAGTAAGAACTGATAAGCRAAATTGAGAATATTTCCCAGAACTTGTAAGGTGTTGAAAGGTTTTATTTATTTATKGTGAATCCTTCGGAGTTGCAAATCTCGTAAGATGTCACACAGCTGATCAGAGATTCTTCAAGAACAACATATTTCATATTCTGTCAGCACATCTCATCACATTGGCTTCCCAAGAAGTGCAGTGGTCTGAATGGACAGAGGTGTTAATAAGAGAATAGGATGAAGAGAGGAGGAATAAGAAGCTCTTCTCCCAGATATTATGCTAACATGCAGCAATAAAAAAGTGGGAAAAGAGTTTCAATAGATTTAAAGTGTGATAACTTTAGAAGTGGTTGGGTTTGTGTCTGAGRTAAATTTTCCTGTATTCAAGCCTAGCCTAGATCTACACTATTGTATATCTTCTAGAATATATGCTGCTAATGCTTCTAGTCTCACTCCTCCTGATCTTTCCAAGCAGTTCAGTCATATTATAAAAAAGAATTGTCATCTTTATTTTATTTGGCTATCTCTCTTTTCACATCTACTGCATCTTGCAATCCCCATCTCTGTGTTATCCGTCAGTGAGATAGGTTAGGGAAATACAGGACCACTAGTACTTGCAACATTTGAAACTCCTGGATAAATCATTAGAGAACATRCTATAGGGAACAACTTTGCAGTGACAAGGAAATAAAATCAATTTCATAATTGGTCTTCTAAATTTCTAATTTCCATAGGGTCARTGCTYAGCCATTCCTATTGAAGACTGTACCTAAGAGGGAAGGAAGGAGAAAAATTGGCTGAGATTCCCCTCTGAGAACATTTGATTTCTTCTTTTGCAGAAAGGGAATTAGCTCCCTGTGCTCCATGGAGCATTGGTGGGGGGGAATTAGTCTCCAACTCTATTAAATTTTCCCAGAACCACAGGGAACTATGTAACCTCTAGCTCTTCTCTAAATGATAGTTTCTTTGAAAAGCCTCCTGCWACACTTAAAATATAGGACAGGTGTTGCGCAATGTTAGCTACAAACCCACTCAGAGAAGCTGGAGACAGAGGTGAGAAGTAGTGCCACAATGAATTTTCTTCCCTCATAACCAATACAGAAAAGGGGTTTATCTCAGACTAAGATTACATGACAAAAATCATTCTTCTAACTGCTAGCATTAAAATTTCAGAAGAGAGCTCAGACTGTCCTGTTTATCAATATTAAAACCTTTCACTCTGAATAAATCCGTCCATCACACARTAAAACACTGAGGTTTAGTATGGAGGTTTTTGTCATATAACGCCTCACCAAACAACCTCCTTCTTATGACTGCTATYTGTAGAACAAATAACCTTTGTCCTGTTACAAATCATGCCTGCTTCAGGAGTTTATATTGTGTGATATTCTCTTTTTGCTAATCCCATTTCAGAGTAAGCCSCTTTACCTCCTCCCGCTCCACTGAATACGTGCGTGCATGTGTGTTAGTGCAGCTAAAAGTAAGGGGCAGTARGGGATGTTGTCAAAGTCAATGGACATGCTTGTGCATCACTCCTCATGATAGTGGCTATCAGAATTTTTTCCTTTCACAAGCATCTTTGGCTGAAGTATCTGAATTCTGTGCTGAAGCCCCCAGGATGAATTTGTTCTTTCCTCCTTACAAAAAAAGGAAATGCTCCTTATCAATATCATTCAATCAATTCAGTGATTTCACATAGGTTAAATGGTGGGCCTGAATCTCCTTATCAAAATGGCTTCTTTAAACCTCTGTGCCAGAATAAAAGGGCATCAAACCATGTATGAATAATCACCATGGTCTTTGAGGTCCCTCTGTTCTCCTAATATAAATGGAATATCAGTAGAAATGATTAGCAGGTCATATAGCTCTAAGGTTCAAATCCTCAGCAGATGTGAATTGGTATCATTCTACTAAAAATCTCCATTTATGTCAGCTTGAAATCTGTCTTTAAGCTTTAGGAAACATTTATCTTATCATGTTCACCCGAATTCATGAGGAACTTGCACTTAAGAATGAAAATGAATTTCAGTGTCAAGCACAGGGCTCAGTTTTGTGTGAACAATTAAATATGACAAAGCACTTTTTTTTTTCTAATGCAGGATTATCTTTAACTTCTTCACATAATGATCTCAAACAAAAGTCAGAGCTGATGAAGACCCAACTAGTTTATCTTAAAGAACATGCAAATATTTGTATCATTGGAAAAGGATAGTGTCTTGAGATAATATCAAAGCTAACGCAATACCACTGCTATTACCATGCAAAAGACTCTATTTACAGTTGGAAAGATGAACTGGGCACATAAGAGAGGTAATCCACAATCTAAAATTAAATAGGTTGTAGTCTACAGTTAAATTAAACGAGTAACAGTACAGTCTGCAAAAAAATATAGCATTCATTTCATGCCTTTTATATAGATGACTATCAGTGCTAGTTATGATTATAAAAATCACACTTCAAATGCTAACATCTCTCCASTTTTCAGCTCTTCAGGAGTTATGGCTCTGCAACTCCTCCATACTCCTCCATACAAAAATACAGCACAGCTTCTTGCAATTTCCTGGGATGCTGCACCTGCAATATATTCATACTAATTGCTCCAAACTCACATATACAGATGACAAAGGAAGCTGAATGGCAATTTGCCTTTTCATGCAAGGGAAGCATAATTGTTTTATAATATACTGTATGTTTTAAACTTGGAAGTTAAGTATTCATTTAATTATTTAGGGAGAGATTGCACTTCTACTCTTTCCCCTCTAAAAGGTGCAACCTGTCACTGTGCCACCCCAGGCCAGCAAGGAGAAAGTCTCAGACTCAGTTCTCCTTTCCTTCTTCACATCTTTCCATTTCCACTTTTCTAAAATGCAATACGGCTTATAATGCAACACCTCACCTACTTACCATTGGTATTTTYAGAAATGGATTATCTGAGTCAAATATTTTGTTGGGCAAATAAAAGAAGAATACTGACTCCTGTGGTTCCTACACAGGCAATTGAATTCCATGCAATTAAATCTCCTAAATCAGACCTCTCTCTAGCTAAGAGATTTTATTTCAGATCCTGTGAGCAGAATGGCAGGCAAAAGAATAATTCTGCAACATAATCAAACATATTATGAGTTTCTAATGAGAGAACAACTTACCTCTCCAGTGGTGGACCCAGGAGGTTCTATCAGTACTAGCTTCTGAAAATCTCCTTTGGCTTGAAATATTGAAGCCTGTGTTTTTCAAAATCGAAGAACCAATTAATGGAGGTGTGTGCATGATTGATCCAGGGGTTGTAATTTGTTGTCTGCAGCACACAGATTCATTAAATTTGTGTAAGGGAATTACATTTAAAATGGTCATATGTTATGAACCATGGCTAAAATTTTCAAAAGATATTAAGTAATTCAGGGCTCCACTTCCCATTTGCACTTCTTAGATGGTAATTAGGCTTTAAAGATTGAAGCAATGCAACCTTTTGTTCATAGTCCTGATCCTACCTGGAACAATACTCAGATTTTCCATGGATAAGCACCTAAGTGAAGGCCCGCAGAAAACTGCTGAGCAGGGCATGGACCAACAGGCATAAAATAAATTTCAGTAGAATGAGATCATGTTTATACATGCCTAGAAAGGTAGAGTTTCTCTCTACTCAAAAGTCATCAAATCTTCCAGGGAATTAGGCACCTAAAAACATCAGCCATTYGGATGATACAAAAGATTGGKTTTTTTTTTCCATTTCTAAAGAATAATAGTGGTAAGTTAGACGACCCGACAGTCTTGGAGTTAAGGCACTCCCTGAGACTGTGGGAGACAAGGTCAAACCATTCCTTCTGCCTGATTCATAGCCAGAGCTCGAGTTCAAAACAGCGTCCCGAGTTAGCACTCCAACACTTGGCTATTGTGTGTGCAGGAAAAATCTCTCACCAGTATGAGAGCTGCGCCTCTTTGGAGAAATAATTTGATATGTAGAGGGACTGAAACCAGAGAGAGTGACTTTCATCCCGACAACCTATCTGAGACATGAGTTCAAGTCTCCTTCTGATAGCTACTGCTGCTCTACAGCAAAGGATTTGAACCTGAGTTTTCTACCTCTCTGCCATCAGCTACTATTTATTTTAAGTATGTTCTGACTAGGACAATAGCATCAGGCTGCATAGGGAAAGTTATTTTGGAGGTTTCAAGGCTTTAAAAAAAGGCCAGAGCAGTCCTTCAGGTAAGTCTCAATATTTAGGTGAGTTTGGACAGCAAAATCTTGAGCATATGCAGAGTTTAACATGCTAAACTAATAGTCAGGAGGTAAGTGACAGCTAAGGAGTAATTATGTCAATGGTACCTGAATGCTAGGACAAGGTGATATCTACATTGTGCAGTGGATTATGGTGAAAAAAGCTCCAAGCTGACTTTCAGAGTATATCCAGGGACAAGGTGATATCTACATTGTGCAGTGGATTATGGTGAAAAAAAGCTCCATGCTGACTTTCAGAGTACATCCACAGAGCTCAGCACAGCACCATGCAGAGACACTAGCCTGGGACTCAAAAGCAGTCTAGCCTTTTTGGTATGGCAGAACATGCATTATTAAATTCAATCCCTGTTTCTCAGCAGAGCTAATTAGTTCAGGTGCAGCTCAACACTGCTATAATTATACTCCATCTGCTTCTACCGCTAGCTAGTTTGGGTGCTGAAAGCTTGGAAATTTCTCTACGGTACCCCCTAATGGGAGGATATGAGATCAGGGCATGTCCTTAGGCCTGAAAAGAGATGGATTGACACTTTGGTCCCTTTCCYGATCTGAGCCTTAGCAGCCTAAATCCTGCTGACTTAAATCCTCTCGTGGGACAGATTTTTTAAGATATTTAAACAGCTAAAGCCCCAGGAAAGGCTCTAGCGTGATTTTTGAAAAATGCCTCATAAACGCTGCGCGTTCATTAGGTGGTAAATGACTCCATGCAGTGGCACAGCGGTTAGAGCGCTGTGTCAGAAACCTGACCTGATCTACCAGAGATACCAACCTTCAGGCCTCAGCTGTTACTGGAACGTCGATTTGCTCAGGTTGACTTTCCTGGCCTGCAATCTAGCATCTAAGCGCTGAGACTCATTTGGCTACGCAGAAAATATCAGCCCCAGTCCATTTCTCAAGAAACTGATAGTGAAGACTCAGATGAATGCTAATTTAGCATGCTGTATTTACTCCTCTTAAAAAGAAGCCTTGATCCAAGGACTATTGCAATAAATGGAGTMTCTCTCCCTGGTGTCAGTTCACATTGGATCAGGCCCTGAATTTCTGGCATGGAGCTATTAGTATGAAATAGATTAGGCAACAACTTCCTTTATTCAATCATGCAAGTTATTTCAAGATGAACTGATTGCCTACATTTGTTTTGTACAGGCAGCTGAACCATCAATACTAACAACACTGGCATTAATCAACAGAGAATGATTTCCTCCCTCTCACAGGTATTTTGCTTCGTATCACTTTACAAAGGCTGTCAGGGACTGTCTGCAGCTTAGGAATCACTCCCGGTATAACAGAGCCGTGTCACAGCACGGTTTTCCAGATGCCGGCATGATCCGTACGCGTTTGCCCTGCGAGCTTTCCAGCAGCACGCCACAACGAGGACGTTTTCAGCGACCGCGTAAACCATACGTTCCTATCCTAGCCGCTGCGTTTGATCACACACCACTTTGCTAGCTCCGCTCCGGTGGCACATCCATSCCTGTGTGCGCACCTGTGTGTACAGAGAGCGGGAAGGAGAGCGGGAGCCCGTACGCTCATCCCTGCGCTTTCCCGCCAGGCTCCGACACGCTGTCCGGCCACAAAATGTTTCTCTGTGAAGCCCGGGATAAAATGGCTGCAGCTTTTAATACACACAGCATATTTCAGCTCCGCGTCCTGTGAATACGAGGACGCCCCCGGGGTCTTAGAGCCGGTACGCTTCACTTTCACGGGTTTTGTGCAAGTGTGAGTGACACCTGAATCGAAGGGTATGGTGCCTGCGTAGCACGTATGGCATTGCCCTTAATATTTTGTCTGGCTAATCTTGCTGTTTAACCCTTACTCGCTCAGTACTGAAAACAAGCCTYTGCTCGTTGCTGCTTTTCAGAAACATCAGCTGAGACCACTCAAACTGTCAGAGAGATTTTGACTGAAACTCGACCAGCTGTTGTTTAAGCCGTGCGTGCACACCTTTTACATAACGATTTTGGAAAGCAAGTTCACTGCTACAAGAGTGGACGCAGACTGCCAAGAAGAAAATTAGCCTTTCCAGCTCTTCAGRGCACCTCCTGCAGTGGCATAGGCCGTTGTGCTTCCCCCTGCACTGGAGAGAGCAGGGAGGACCCGCAGCAGAGAGGYGTTTTGAGCCGCTGTCAGCACTCAGCTCCTTTATCGAGCGCAAGGAGTATGTGTGCACGTTCCAGTGCACGTTCGAGTAGGTAAGGTAAAACCCTGCTTTTGCAGAGGGACAGTGGAAGAGGCGTTACACAAGTCCTGAGGCTCAGCCAAGAGGCAGCAACCGAGAGCTGAACGATAGGACACAGCTACACTAATGTATAACATTCACACAGAACCAGTGGGTCAGGGAGCTCTCACAGCTGAAGCCCAGAGCTCCAGCGTGGGCTAAAAGACCCTCCTAGACCAAGCCATAGTCCATTCAAGAAGTCTGGTGGGTCTCACGAACTACAGCTCCCATGGATCACTGRAGTACCACAAGTAAACGAAGCTGATGCGAAAGAAATTTTCCAGAATTCATCATTCTATCTTCCAGAATTCATCATTCTGTCTTCCTTGCCTTTTTCTCCTAGTTCTTTCTTTCCCTTTCTTTTTCATTTTGTAACCATTTATCTGTGCAAACAGAAAGTTTGCAATACCACTGTATGCTGTAACTCCTAATTTCCAGTTTTGACTGAACTTTTATTTTCCATTCTCATTAATAAGTTACAGATGACAAATTTTAATATTAATTGTCATCTTTTCTACTTTATGATTTATTTTTCTTGGAAATAATTTTTCTTGACCTGCTCCAATCTTGTTTTAATGCTTAGCCAAATATCTTAAGGCAATGAAGGAAAAAAAACAAACAGCTGAACATCTGCTGAATAGGTTGCAAGGGTGAATAAGCTCTAATAGCTTCTAATGAGCTTGTAGAAATATATTTCATAAGGAGCAATGAATAGATCCCAGTCCTTAAGCCCTTACTTATAAGACTGTCCTGGTCAGCTACTTAATTCAGTTACAGATGGGAGTAAATTCAGACGGAGGGTATATTATCAGTTATATTTAAAAAGTCCTACACTGACAAGCCTCTCTATACCTCAAGCAACCATTAACTGTACTCAACACATAGCTTGCTTTTATGCGCTGTTGATGTAATTCACACCTGTAGTAGATAAGGGTGGAACAAGACGTTCACTGTGGCCATCAGTTTGGTGCACCACATGGTGCACTATGCACCATAGCTACCAGCTAGTACTGCCCAGGGGAATTGAGCAGGCACACGTGGGAGCTCACCTGCTACGTGCACCCAAAGCCTGGGGGGATGCGGCTCAGCCCTGCCCCTTGATGTGGCCATTATAAGCGCAGTCTTCAGGGTGAGTCAAAGAAAGTGTCAAGAAGCTGTACAGGCGTGGAAGGAAGTGTCACCACTATTCCTCAACCCACTGGCTGATGCAGCAGCRAAGGATTTGTGGTGATTTTGACCATGGACTTCAATTTTCCCTCTCTGAGTTGCCCTCACTTTAGCCACCTATATCTTCCATGCTCAGCCTGCTATAAGTAAATGCAACACCAGGTAAGTCAATAGAGTTTCACTCACTTACGATAGAAGTGAATTTAGCCATAAATCAATAATGAAAAGCAAAATGTTCCCTGCATGCCCGTTCTTGTAGCTGTCCTTCATCTGAAGAGTTCAACCCCACTTAGAGAATCAATGTATTGATAGAAAGTAAACTGTGTTCTCAATAAAACTGAAGATGTGAGCAGATTCAGCAYTGTGTGATTATTAATTTCCAAAGTTAGGCACAAGCTTTTAACAATTTCCATTAAATCTCCAAAGGAAATTGAAGAACTCGGGTAATTATCAAAAATGCTGTATTAAAATACTCCTCTCCATCCTTCTGAATGTGCAGAAGCAACTCGGCATATTAGCAGGACAAGCAAGGATATGCTGTTGACTGAAAGTGATGATGCTTCACTGCCTCTTATTTCTGAGAGAGCCCTAAGCTCATTCTGCCACCTTGTGTGACCAACATATACTACAGCACAATCTCATTTTCAGGTGCTTATTGCTTATTCCATTCCAGTACATCTCACCTATTATGTAGTGCTACTAGAAACCTGCAGTCTGTTAAATAATGTGGAGACAACAAAATCATACCCAATATTCTAATACGGATTGTCAGGATAAACCAAATTCAGTATTTCATTCACACTCTCCCAAGAAAAGCCACTTAGCTTTAATAATTAAAGCAGTGAATTATTCTTACCAGTTATATGAGAGAATGCACATTTCTATTACCTTATTGTTAGATTATGATTCACCTGAATGTATAACTTGAAATGATTTGCTAAATAATTCCTGGGAATACTTCTATCACACATCATCCATTCAGAGCAATTTGTTGAAAAAAGTCAGTTTTTCAAAACTTGAGCTGTGTGACTAGCCGCTCTTGATCTTATGGCRTATTTCCCCTTTATAGAAATAGTTTCTTCATGCTTTAGTCATGCTTATCCTGATTGGAAAACTGCTACTGTTATATGAACATTTGGGCTTCAATGTAAAACAGCTATAGAAAGCAATTTCAAAGTTAAGTCTTTGAGAAAATTTCTCTGCTGTTTCTTAACATTCCCTATTCCTACAAGGCTTCCTGCTGCTATGTTCAGTCATGATAATGTGAAAAAAATCAAGAGAAGTGAAAACAGAATAAAAACCTTCAACAAAAAGCCTGGTTAAAGCACTTTAGAAAAAAAACATCTGATGTTTTCATTAACTGAATAAATTCCACTATATTGTTCTGGAGAAAGTATCCCTGAAGTTCCCTAACAAAAGCCTTGTGAATCTGCAGGTCAGCATGCCGCGAGAGGCTCGGCGAGGGGTTCACGTGCCCGGAACAGAACGCCGGTGCAATGTAAGAATCAATAACGCGACACGAAGTCGTCACCTACGGGTGCCGCATCCATTCAGAGCACCAGCAACTGCCCACRTACCCTACAGGTAGTCAAAACACACAAATGAGTCACCAGCTGCGTGCAGACAGGCTCCCCATACAGCAGAGCATTTCACCCTACTTACGCAGAGGAGCTCAGCAGCTCCAGGTTTTATACGCCTAAGGTGACAGAACRTAGGAAGCAAAGAAAACAATTATCAAAAGCTCCTTCTAAATCTTGCAGGCTCGGATCCTGACATCTATTATTTCCTTGTGTTCTACAGATACGGAACTACATCTCTTATCTAAGAATTGAACTGATGCTCAAACTTAATTAACCAGAACTGCAGTGCCCATAAGATCTATGCTAAAAATGTAGCATAGGCAATCGAAGCAAAATTCATTCCTGTGTTGTAGTTTAAATGTCTTTCACACAGGAAAATAATTATACCCTAAAAGCTGATGTTTTCTCTTTATACTTTKGGGACACAATTCATCTCAAAATGTCTCATCATCACTTTATACTGTGGTTATGGTCAGAAAACTGTTTATGTTGACAGTGCGCCTTTTTACTCAACATACATTCTGCAAGTAATCAAAACACAGGGCTGATCCCCAGTCCTTCCACAAGAAAAAATAATTGAGGCAGAAAGATTCACATTGATTTTTATGAGAACCAGGTAAAATAGAACTAGCATATATAAATGCACAAAAAAAATGGCTTGGAAGTCAGAGAAGGCATTAATAAACTTCGAAGTTGGTGAATAATTTTAGTCCTGCTCCCCTCCCCCAAAATTAACAACGTTAATCTCAGAAAAAATTTATTTCATTTCCCAACTTAGTAAAATATTTTGAGCTTTCTTTTAGAGCTCGGTCTGTTTACAAAGGATAAAAATAATTAAATAATTAAAAACTAAACTGAATATTTTTTATCCAGATGTATGTTTCAGCTTGACCCACGGAGGAAAATTATTTTAAAGTACTTTTTCCAATCACCTACTGATTAGAAAATACAACCATCAAAGCATTATCAAAACACAGTTCTTATTTCAAAGGACTTTGGTTCAAGTTCCAAAAGCACAAAGCAGCCCTAAAATGTGCATAATTAGCTTGGTATAACGAAGCATATGGTAAAGGGACCTGGAAAGTTTGAATCCCTCTACAGACTCTTGCAGAGCCTTTGGCAAGTCACTTCATTTTCCTTATATCTCTATTTCCCTATCTATTAAGTCAGGGCAATAATACCTACCTTCCCTGAAGAGGTGACAGTAATTAAGTCAATGTTTTGCATAGCACTTTTAAGATGCAAATCTCTACATTAAAGTTCTAAGTACTATTATTATTATCATCATTATCACTGATTATCATTAAGCTGAAGCTACTCTTTAATTCCTATGTTCTCTTCTTGTTCTGAGAAATATATTCAACTGCCATTGTAAGCTAATTATACCATCTACTCTTAAGTATAGGAGTACAAAAGCATACCTTCTGCAGCCTTTGCAGTCTGTTCTCTCTTTCAAACACTCTTTATGTGATAGAAAGTATATTCTTAACTAATGCCTTAAGGAAGTTTGCACGATATTGCCAAATTAGCTCATTGCAATTAGTATCTCAAGTTTCTCTGTAATCCCAGGAAAATAGCAGTAGCCATGAAAGCAGTTAATAATGATGACTTTGTAAAATAAAACTGGAGGGTAATATTGAAAGGGCTGTCAAAGAGCAAAAGGCTGCTTTTCAAATGACCTTTAAATCCTCTGCGACTCCCGCGGAGGATGAGAGGTAACATGAGTGACAAAAAGGCTTTTCCAGTTCACCACATTTTGCCAGGCCAAAGAAACATACGTAATGAATAAATAAATAGATAATTCATCYCGCAGCTGTTCTGGCATCTTTTTCTGAAATGAACACAGGTATGAAGCAGGTCTGTGAAATCGGATGGATTTCAGGGGTGTGTAAAACAGTAGGAGAACTGAGCCCAGGCAGCCTGAGCTGCTCATTAGGCAGGGCAGAAAGGAACAGAAGCTGCTCTCCGAGCTTCGAATGCAATGTGGGCCATAAGGCTTTAAAATGATGATGTCAAAACTAGCGTTTCTTAAAATCAGCCTGACTCCGTTTCTTCTGGTGTTGCTCACAAGAAYGCTTGTCTGCGGGATGCTCTTCTGCCACCCTGTCTGCCCACCGATGCAGTCAGCTGGGAAGCTTGATGTGTACGCGGTTCCGGCTGTCTGCACACAAAAATGACCAACACTCAGTGCATTTCAAAGTCTACCTGTGACAGAAATAGACACACACACACGCACAAACGCTGAATAAAGAGATGGTATGCCACATTTGGGCATGCAGCCATGGAGAAAACCCACCTTTGCCTGTGGTTGTTTGTGTTATGGCAATGCATTAGCTTAAATAAAAATAGTAATTTTTTAATGAGTATTGAAATCTGACAGCCATCAGCCTCCAAACAACCTCTTCAAGATGACATGTTTTGTAACAATACAGTATCTTGCATTTATGTAATCTTTCTAAGGATTTCAACACAAAAATGTTTCTAAAGTTAAATAATTAAAGGTGCATGGAAAGCCTGAGAGGCAAAGTATCATTCTATAGTGAAGCAAACTGAAACTGGGAGGCTAAATTTGCAACCAGTCTTGCTTAGTGGAATGAGTCACACAACAGYCAAGGTTTTAGGTCCTGCCATTTTACAGATCTGGCAGCTGTTGGAAGAACCCTGTGGCTCCATCTTCTTCCACTCACCAGGTAGTTCCTGTGCTATAGGCAAAGATGTCTGCTGTGGCCCAGGGCTCATCTGTGCCAGATGTGAGACAGATGTGCCTGCAATGCTCACGTCAACACAGGAACCCTGGAAGGCACTTCCAAGCTGGCAATCTAGACAGCCTAGAAGTCGCTTGCTATTGGTAGCAGGTCTGGAAGGAAGGTTTTCTGGTCCTGAGAACACCTTTCTCTCAATTAATGTAACCCCCTGCTTTTCCTTGAGGGAAAGACATTCAATTGATGTTTGCTTAACTTTAATGGGGAAAAAAAATAAAAAAAAGGTTAATGACATTTTCCTGAAGGAGGAGTGGGGGCAAAACACTTGACTAATTTAAGAAGGTGTTGAGAAATGAATGGATTAAATGATGTTACTACCTGAGATAATGGGACAAAAGTCATAAAATACGCACATACACATGCACAGTTGCCCATCCTCTCCTCGCCTTTCTTTAGATCCTGCAGGAAAGGGGCAGCTATCCTGACATGCAGTGGAAGAGACTGTTGATATGTATAACTTTTCACAATAGCAATAATAAAAAGCTAGGAAAAAAAAATGAACCGCAAGAAGGGAGTATTCTGTATAAAGGGCACCTGCASCACCATTCAGTGCCAGTGGATTTACTAGTAGAGTCAGTATGGCTGCTTGTTGAACTTCTGCATTTTTTCCTCTTACTATAACATGGCTTTTCAGGAGCAGCCTAATTCTTCCTCCAATTCTTCCTTAGTAAACACTATTTCTAGGTTCCAAAAGACTTTAAACTACATTTTTCTTCTTTGACTAGTATATTTAATGTGTATTTAAGCATGACTACACAATTTAAAAGGATAACAAAAGGGTTAGTCTACTTAATAACCTCTTAGATGGTATCTTTTCTTTAAAACTGAAACCACTGGATTTTGCCAGCTAGAAAGTTATGTACTTGTGACTAGCAATTCAGTCAACTTACTGACAAGCTGTAAAATATAATTTATTTTATAATATGCATGCCTTATCATATAGTAACACTAAAATATCTATCATGCTACTTGAATACTATGTATTTCCAGTCCCAGTTTTCAAACAAAGCATGATTTTAATTTCTTATTTCTTCATTATTTTTCTTTTAAGTATTGTTTTAATAARCTAAAAAATGGCTGGAATTTCAAGTTTAACCTCTGACAAATCTGCAAAAGCCCTGGATATTCCTATCTCACTCATTTTGTTCGTCAAAGCTTCAGCCTGATAGTTCTGGAAATTAAATTGACCCATTTATTCATCACTGTACTTGGGCTTAAGCCTCAGCAGCATGACTGCCRTCGTGTCAGTGCTGCCAATGACCTAAGTCTTCAGTTTCCGAGATTGCCCCAGCAACACTCGATAATAAGTGGCAAAATATTAGTTCTTCCTTTGGTACTCATTATAAAAACATTAATTGGGGTGAAAGGTAATCCACTTCATATGCTAAGTCATGGATCTTCTCTAAGGGTGGACGAGAGGGACTGCAAGAGTAGGTATGTCATGGTGATYTATTGCCCCAAAATTTCCTTGAAGTTTGAGTTAACGGACAACTAAGGGTGGCATAACAAAGAAAATGTTCTTTTGATTGAAAGTATCCAGACTTGGTCAAAAAGTTCACCATCAAAATGAGAGTGCGGCACTGAAAAGGGATGAAATCAGAAAGAATGTCAGTAGAATTTATGTGAACCTTTTTTTAGCCCACTGTCTTGTTTTGAATAGTTTTATTTATTTGGGGGATGACTCYATGAATCGTACACAGAGGCCATTTAAAACTCATAGTTCTTTTATGACCACACTCCTATTGTCTCTCCCGTTCAAACGCTTTTTTTTTCCCCCTTGGTATGAAAACAAAGCTTCAATTTGATTCTTCTGGCAGAAGAGCATAAAACTCATAGCCAGACGGCTGCTTCCCCCCCGCCTCAAGAGTTGTCACCCCATCTCTTTAAGCTCTGTTTTATCAGTTGCATAAAAGTTTTTTTCTCCCTTTCAAGGAGCACATTAAACTCTCATTAGCAGTAAAGGGAATTTGCATGCACAGGGAGGAAAAAAGAAATCCTGCACTATCTAAGTAAAGAAACAGGATTCCCCTGACAAATGTACATTCACAAAGAAATATCACTGCAGGTAACAAATAGGCTCCCTTGGCTAAGTCAGATATGATTTCCAAAGTTTTCTCAAAGCCAGCACTGTCTTGGAGACATTTCAGTAGGAAAAATGGATTCTGCTCAACCTGGGCTTATCTTGAAATTCTGGACTTTCATCTTTATGGAACAATAGTGTTTGAAAAACAAAAAATTAAATTAAATCCCCAGCCTCATAAGAAGGTGTCTCGGGGCCCAGCTACTGGCAGGGCCGGAGAGAATGCTGCTGCCAAATGGAAAATGTGAGCTGGCAAGTGGACCTGAAATCTTAGATTTTGTACTTGGCAGATCTGGAAAGTCTTGGCATTTGGTTACGGATCCTGGAATGCAAAGCTTGCAAACAAGTTTTTTTTTTTTTCCCACAAGACTATAAAAAGCACCTTTCATACATAAAAAACAAACTTCCCTCTGCCCTCCTTATAAGCAACACTGGCGTGGTGTACACAGCATGAAGTAGCCTTTAGAAATGTGTTGATTTTACCTCTAAATCCTGTCTTCATTTGTCTTGCTTTATGTCTCATGAGGGCCCCTGTGACTTTTTGACCCGCCAGTAAATTTTAGCATCATTCACAAAGGTCAAACAGTCAGGGAAGCCAAAAATGGATTAAAAAATTAAGCGCTTGGGTGGAGGAAGAATTATCATCCAAAGGTTTATTAGCCATTTCAAATGCTGCGGATTTTAATAGCAGTACACTTGTAAAATTCCAGCCTCTGCCTTTACTGGGATAAGGGCATATTTTCAGTTTTCCTTCTGATCTTAATATCACTAGCCAGAACAGTTACAGGAGTCTTTCTGCAAAGTAGCTACGAACTACTGAAACATATTTTAAATTATTTATTTTTAAAATACTATAAAAAAGCTTCCTAGTGTTTCTCAATTCCCCTGACAGCTGAGAAAATACAGTGTTGCCTSCATTTCCCTGGTCACTTGGCCAGAGTCCGATTCTTCTTTTTGAGGAGAAACAGTATAGGCACATCACAGTTTTGAAAGTAAATCAAGGAGTGACTGCAGTCTCTTAAAAAGTAACATATTCCCCTTATGAATGTTGTGGCAATCATATTTACTGGCATTTTCTCTGTAGTCTACCGAAACTACAGAAGAGAGACAATTTCTTTTATAAGACACCTCTCTCCTATAATTTGCGTATACATGGTGAGCAATGTATTTAATTAATATCTTGTTCAGTTATTGAGAAGTCGGAGTTTGAAACCACTGCAAAAAAGCCTGAGGCATAAGGTGCAGAGAAATATTAAAAATCGTTCTGTAGCCAAGCCAACCTCCCCTGCACCCTGCATGCGAGCTGCAGGCTGAGTGTCTTGTGCAGAAAGCCTCTAGCCCATGAATCATGTATATACTACGTTGTGGTCCACTGTGCAAGCTGCAGGGGAACACATGCCAAACACTGAACTGCAAAGCCTCAGACAGCTTAGTTGGTATAAATTATCTCTCAGGATGAATTAATCTGTCTTGATTTGAGAATTTGACACTCTCTCCATTTTAACTTGTTTCCTTCATCCTTTGCATGCATTAGCACAGTACTGGGATATATTTAAAATCACAAGAGATCCATTCCCATTAGTTTGGAAGGTTATTTCATGTAAGTATTTCCTTTTTTTCTTAATGTTCCTTTACACAGATTTTTTTCCTCATATATCCTGAAAAGGAAGAGAAAATGGCATAAAAGCCATATAGTTTTTCCTTCTTTCTTTCTCTCTCCTATCTTTGTAAGATAATATTATTAACATTCATTCTTCTTCTGATTCATTTTAAGCTACTTTATTTAAAACTTCTGTCTTGATTTCCTAGATAAAACATCCATGCATTCCAAATAAAATTGCTTACTGTTGGTGCATTTTTGAAGTGAAAACCCAAGATATTTATTTTTTTAACATGACAAAAATTAAAGTAAATTGGATGTCAGATCCCCGGTTCAGCCCTGTTCTGGCTCATGGCCTATGTGTGCTGCAAAAGCTTTAGCTCTTCTGACTCCTGCAAGGTTGCTTCACCGGTGCACAGAGGACACAGCAGGTCTTCTCACCTGGGGTCTCCCAAGAATTCTAAGGTGATTTAGGATTCAAATCCATCTCTTCGTGTCTCTCCTGAGGATTTCCCTTTCATGAGAGAAATCCCCTGTTGGTGCAGAACTACTGTAGTGGAAATCACACCGTCCCTCCGCCCCAGGCAAGGGGGCTGAGGGGGGTACTCTCCAAAATGATAAACTGATGGCTCCACTCTCTGGTTCATAGGCACTAATTTAAAGAAGTGCCAAGCTACAGTATGATTTATCAGCAAAAACTACTGAGAAAATAATGGGCTTTTAAAGATGACATATTCCAGATATTATCTGTATAGCAACCAGCTTCAATATCCCATTGGATTTAAGAGTCAGGCTGCAGATAATTGCAGACTAGAACAGAACTATTAGTCTTTTTGTTCTGTTAAAGTTCTGAGTGCATTTCCATGAAAAAAAWTGTTTTATTTTCATTTATTTATCAAGCAATGCCTTGGCCCCWCAAAACCAAAAGGAAGTACATTTTCCACAGCCAGGGAATGCCAGAAATAAATGGTCTCGCCATTTAAACACTAGTCTCTGATGTTCTTTAGCTAACCTTGGTCCCTAAAAAAGCTATACTCTCCTRAACTTCACTGAAAGCCAACATCATGACAAAGGGGACAGCAAAGTGAGAATATAACTAACTGGAAAGGTCCATGTTAACTTACCCATTAAAGTAAGATGGGTTGAAGACAGCATGACTTTTTAGACGAAAGGTAGAAATGTCACAAGACAACTTATGATACAGAAAAAGCTAAACCAGGCACTATCCCATTTCATTCTTTAAAATATCTATTGTTAAATTTACCCGGAAGCTAACATTTGGAAAGAGAAGAGCTTGACAAAGAATTTAGGTGCTCTCTGCTTCAGAATATAGAGGGCCTTGTGCATGGCTAACATGAAAGTAAGCGGAAGCAGCAGACCTTTGATGCTCTATGTGCCCTCAAGTGCRGACACATTTGTAAAAAAAGGTGATTGCAGTTGACAGACAGTCATCCTGCACTTGCATGCATACGTTCAGTTGCAGAAGTCATAAAACATTGTAAACCACACTTTACAAATTGAAACAACGTAAGATTCTCGGCATATTTAGCCATTGTTTAAGGCTCTCTGAAAATAGACGGAAACGTGATGTGTTCTTACAAATTTCGTTCTCACATTTTTGCTGCAGCTAGTTCTCTCACCTCTTTRAAGAGCAGACCTTTTTTATTACAGAAGCAATAACAGGATATAAAATATTTCTCATTATTACTGACCATAACTCATCTCAAGTAATGACTAATCATCTCTATTGCCATCTTCTACCTATTTTTATTCTCCTTCCCCCTCACAAAATATATTCTATTTCTCCATTTAAACCTCCTCTATTTAAACCTACAAATTCTATTTCTCCATTTAAACCTCCTCTATTTAAACCTACAACAGCATCAGACAGGGATCCAAATATGAAAAAAAAAAAAAAAAAAAGTTTTCTAAGTAGACAGAACATACTGAAATATCAAATCAGCTCCTTAATTATATTTTCTTCTCAAAAAGTCCTTATATTCACACTGCAGTGACATTTGTAAAATCGCTCAGTAACTTGGTTCATTTAAAATGAAGGTAGAAACATCATTTCAGATGGTTTGGTAAGACATTGTACTGTTTCTTGTGGGAGTGTTTTGTCTTGGGTTTTTCTCCACTAAGAATAAGTAACTGGATAATTATATTTCAGTCTCCTGAGGGCTTATTTCCCAAATGGATGTAAACAATAAATCAAGCACCAAGAGGAGAAAACTTGCTTCTGCATTTCAGCATCTAGAATGTTATACAATGTTTGTGCTGTTGTTATTGTACCTTTTCACCTCTTTAACAATGCCTTCGGTGTTATTTTCAGCTCATAAATATTACAAGAGAAATCAGCTCCTGTTTACACACACACACAAAAAAAAAAGAATTTGAGAAGAATCAAAAGGAAAAAACTTGCTCTCTGCTCACCATTTACACTCACCATCTACTAATTTGCTAAGGAAATATATGCTTATGCAAGCTCCAAAAATTGAACTGCCTTATTAGTACAATAAATAAATTAATTAATAAGAATTCATACAATCACTCAGTTGSAGCTGTTGATCACCATCTGGAAAACTTGAAGTGCAGTCTAGCAAAACACCTTTGGCCCCTGAGTGAAGTGCAGCCCATTAGTTATCATCCGTGCTTTCTACACCCAATTGCTTCTGGAGCATGCTGGCTGCATTTGTACTACAGAGTGCTTTGCCTTGGTCTCTTCTCAGCCCTCCTGTGAGCTCCAGGTGGTGCTCCTGTGGCACTCATATGTCTTTGTTTTGGTGTTTAATTTTTCAGGTCAAAATATCTGACATGATGAGTCGTAATGATGGYTTGCCAGAACAGAGTTTTTATAGTGTGATGTACATGCTGTGTGCCCCCAACGTGTGTCAGGAGAGAGATCAGGGACATCTGAGCATGAAATACCTGCTGGGGTGGTGCAGGAGGTCTTCACAGAGTGGAGAAAGTTTTGTCTGTTGTATTCATGTTGCATGCAAAGCGAACTATCCTGAAATGCACACCTGAGTATCATCACAAACAGAAGCAGTGGGTTCACTCCAGAAAGTATCCTTGGTGCAAATACTTGATCAGGAAAGCTCAGCCCCAGAGCAGCCTGGGGAATTAAACTGTTTTTTCTGCCTYTGGGGAATTTGGGAATTAAATGGGGTGGGAGGAGGAATATCAAAAGATTTTTTGGGGCTTGCGACATGTAGAAGTTTCATTACTAGCAAAATTTGTGTTCACATTATCAAGAAATATGTTATTCACTTGGAATTACACAGGTGTATCACCTTTRCTAAATTATACTCTATAGAGAATGAAGTAAAGAATTAAAATAACCTGGAACTTTACAGACTTCTATTGTCTGAGTAGTTGGATGTTGAATTGTATAACTTCGATTGGTTTTTTGAAAGTCTTTCTACCATRCCTCTTCTAATTCTTAAAGAGGAATATTTTGCTTGGATTTCTTCATAGAAATATTCTTCTGTTGTGTTTTGTAGCGGATGCTATCTTTCTTTAGGACATGATCAAACTACTATTGAAGTTAAGCTAAAGTGTCTCAGTAAATTAAGGCAGATAAACTGAGAGCATGTAAGAGTTAAGGATAAAATTTAACTTCTAGATAAAACAGTTACTCCTCTTGAAGTCATACGTATACCTGTGAAGACGGAACTTTCTCCAGACTTCTAAAATCCAAAGATGGACACCCAATATTCTAATAATTAAAATGATGCACTAAAAWTGACTCTGTTGTTGTTAGATTTATAAATAATTCAGTAGAAATATTGAACTGCTGTGACTCAAAGGGAGTTTTGTACTTCAGACCAAAGATCAGTGGAGAAGTCTGATTTTATTGTACTCAAGATTAAAAGAAACATATCCCTACTTCAGTAGGTCCCCTCCCCACCCTCACACAGAAATCTTAAAATGTTTTCTGCAGAAAGTTTGGCTGGAAAGTCTGAAAACTTATGCAATTCCCATCTGTGCTAGTGTGCAGGTCTGAGGTGACAGGAGCTACAGACAAACCTCTCGGGGACAGAGAGCCCTCAGGCAGCTGAGGACTTTCTTAAACTACAGGGCAGTCTTGAGCTTCATTCAGAAATATGTTCTTTGAGCTGACAGAGAGACTAGAGATATATTCAGGAAGCTAGAAAAGAAAGGATTTCTGACCAAATTGAATGCGATACTTGCTATTTGAACAGTTTGATCATCAAAAAAAGTAGGAGGAGGGCAGAATTAGGATTTGTTTAGACCTTAGAAATATTTACACAGGAAATCAGATAAAGCATTCTTCATTCCTAGAGCTTCAGACATTCATCACTGACTAGTTGTTAAAAGCATATTTACACTTCTGGATAAAAGAGCCAGGTTTTGGAGAGTCAGGTTATGTGGTGAACCATACACTTCCACTTTGTTTTGGATCTCCTTCTGGATATAGTATCTGTYTAGTATCGTTCACTACTGTAACCAAAATCAAGTAGTATCAGTCTTTATTGGAGAAGGTGGTTAAGTGTGTGCTCAACATTAAGGGTAATTTCAAGCACTATCTTGAAGCAGGCCGGATACTACTAGTATCTCCTTTTTTAATTCTTTTGTGTGTATTTAATTAACAGTCTTTAACTATTCTTTTAAGAGATTATTATTATGAGGATGCAACACTGTATCACCTAAACACTGCCAGCTTGTCCCAAATTTTCCAGTTATACAAAATTTACATAGAAAATTCCATATGACTGTCTTCTTCTAAACATTTTGGGTTCAGACATATTTTAACAAACTTCAAGCAGAGAGTCCAACCTTTTCCAGACTGTTGGTGGGCTGAATTCACGGTAGACAAAAAAAATAAAGAGAGGCTGAGTCCTGAGTGCTTGAGCCAAACAATTTGATTTGAAGAAAGAGAGAGTGAGAGAGAGAGAGAGAGAGAAAGAAAACTGGAAACCTCACTCAACCACACGAACCCGCCAGTTTTCAAGACATTTCTAGTAGGACACAATTGCTGTATTATATACATCTTATGTATTATATATATTAAATAGGTTACAGTCACCTCTTACTGTATGTCATCCTCACAGCACAAGGTTAAAAAGTTCTGTTATCTTCATTTGTAAATGAAAAACAGAAGCACAGAGGGACTAAGTGGCCTCAATTTACACTGAAAATCCGTGCAATGTCTACAAACTGAATGTCTCCAGTCCCAGTCTGATACTAACCATGAGATGCTCTTTCTGATGCTGGTAACATGATTATCAAATACAGTTAATACACAGTGACTATGTCTACATCAGCAAATGAAAGGAGAGATAGACTGCTCTTTGGCCCTGAGGCCAGCTGAAACAGCACAGTTCCAATCTGCAAAGCCAAATTCTCTTACCCAAAATAGGCATTTCACATTCAAGCTGTTTGCTGAGAGCATTAACTCCCAATCTACATACACTCTGGCACTGCTTGGGAGAGTGCTGCTTAACACCAGCCAAAACTCTGACAAAAACTGTGCTAACAATGTAACAGCASGTATGATTGCAAACCGGAGTCTGAGTCTAACCCTTGACCCTCTCAAGTCCACTAGTACAGATGCAGCCACGTTTTCCAAATATCGGTTGTTTGTAAGCTTTGTCTTTTGAGAACACATACCATCTGAGAAGGCCCTGCCAAAAATGCTAGGACTGAAAGCATTTCTTCTGCTCTCCAAATCTTTGTATAACTGTGGCTCATCAGTATTACTTTGGTCTGTAAGAAACCTTGATCCAGCAGCAATACTGGAAAAATGAGAGGCATTTTGAAGTTTCATGCCCAAGTGCAACTTCAGGAGCAAGATAATATACTACAACTCTATTCTAGTCTTTTCTGCCTGCAGCTGGAAAGTTCGGAGCCACAAAAATCAATGTCCTATTGTTCAGTGATTTCTTTTTGCGTGTTTCTATGTGCGCTGGAGGGAGAATATTCATTTGTTCTCTCGTTTGAAATGCATTATTTAGTTATTATTCACTTACTAGCCCAAGACAAAGATATTGTATGACATTAGTGTTCTGAAGTACTATCGATTTCCAGTACAAAATGAAAATATATAATTGATGAAAACATCAGGATTCTATGGGGACTTACAGTTCGAAAGGTTAAAAAGGAAATGCTGATCTCTTGAAACAAATTGATCTACATGCAGCCAACCTGAGCTGAGTCTCTAAGCAAGCTGGGAGAGACAAGACAGAGCAGTTTGTTTGTTTTTCATCTGTAGTAAAAATACAACTGCTGTAATTTGAAAAGAGCAAGTGTCACATTTGTGTAAAGTCTACTGTTTGTTCTTCAGTTCATTGCTAGCGATACAGCTCTCTATTTTGCAAATGAACTGTTTCATCTCCGTGCCTCGCTCTCAGGACTGTGGGAGTTACTGCAAGTCTGGAAGCTGTACTCCGGTCCTGCTGGGAGGAAAGCGCTATGTTTTGCTGCTGGGTATGCCCTTTTACCTCATGGTTGGTGTTAATAAACAGAGAGCGCTTCATGCCTTTTTGTTCACCTAGAAGCTTTCTGCTAACGAGCTTCTCTCAGAAAATTTTTGAGGGAAAATCAGAAAATAGCTTCCTCACTTTTAAGAAGATAGACAGCTGGTAGCTAGTCTGCAGTTCTGCTCATCGCCAGGGGAAATCCACACTCAAATCGTGGCCCACCTTTTCTCCAAACCCCAGTCTGGCTCAAGAGTAAGAGATGCCTCAGAAAACTTGCCTCTAGACTCTCCTCCATCCTTTTGCTACTGAGTGTCACCAAGAGGARTAACTTCCCCCTTTATGCCTATGTTTGGGGTCAGCTGAAACTGTAATACTAGATGCATCGAGAAGGAAAAATAGGGATACTCCACTGATCTCTCACAGTTTTACCTACMCCAGAGAGCCACAGATGAGCAGGCCCTGTTTTCTTTAGTTAACCAGAAGTTACTGGGCAAGAGTGGCAGAAGAATAGAAGAAGTCATGTGAAARGACCGATCGATTTCCCATCTAGAGCAAAGATGACATGAGGCAGAAGGCTGTCACTGCTGGTTCTCTGACTCCTGAGATGATGTCATTATGTTCAATCTTGACTCATACCAGATGGTGGAAGTAAAATCTAGACTAGATGCAGGAACACTTTCAGCCAATAAAGGAGAACATGTTCTTCAGACAGAATCCCATCCTCTCCCTCGTTCCAAGGAAGAAAGATTAAACAGAAATRCAAAAATATCTTTTTATCATTTTCCCGCAGCTTTTTTAGCAAAGGCCACATGACCTAACATCTGTTACTGAATTGATGAAACACTCACCATGCAGTCTGAGCCTATGGGRTTTCTTGAACTCAAGGTCATTTGTTTGTGTTTTATAATTTAGGGTGGATTCTTCATCCAACATTTTTCTAATATGTTTTTTCTAAACATCTAAATTTTGGCATCTACAATACCCTTGGCAAAGAAACCCACAGTTTAATAGTATATTGGGTAAAAAAATTAAATCCTCTGTTTGATTTAAGTCCACTTCCAATAATTTGAGATGATTGTTTCCAGCACTTGCATGATGAGGAGCCTTCAGTAACTGTTCCCTATTCACAGCTGCACAGTTTGCTATCATATCCCTGTTCAGTCATCCCTCATTCAAGCTCAAGAGTGATAATCTATTCTAGCTCTTTGGGCACAGAAGCTGTTACATATCTTTGATCATTCTTTTGCCTTTCTCTGGTTTTGCTACGGGCTTTTCAAGGTGGGTTGATCAGAGCTAAATATGCTATTAGAAAAGTGCTCACCATGGATTCACAGAGGGCCATTCTCATACAAAGTATTCTGATGCTTCCTACARGGAACTACCAACCCCCCAAGAGCTCAGGAAGTTTATTTATGCTCTCAACACAACTCTAAGCTAATGGGGCATCCTCTCCCTTTTGCAGAGCAGAAGTGGAAACCTAAGGAACAAATCAATTACTTTCTATTCATTTAATTGGCAATGTATTTACTTAAAGAGAGGCAGTTATGTACCTAACACATTTGTAAATTTAAGCTTGAGAGACAAATTTGCTCCAGGTCAATGAGGCAGCCTGTGGCAGGTGAGGGAATTGAAAGCAGGTCTCCCAAATTCCATATTAGCACCACAATCACTCGTTTTCTCTCATTCTGTGCACTCACTACTGATGATGTTTAACATGCTTCATCCRTTATATTTATCTGTCAGCTTTGGAATATTAATGTATTTCTAGGTGGTATATAACCAAATCTTTATTTTTTTGAAAAAAAATAGGTTATGTAATAGAGAATATTTAAACATTSTTAAACTGAGATTTGTTTGGGGGTAATATATAAACTATGGGTTGGCTGTGTTTTCATTTCTCTGCTTTCCTTACTCCCATGGAAAAGGGAAATAAAAGACATTATGTTTACTAACTTTAACACTGGSTACCCTTGCCAACTGAAAAGCATTTAAAATCTTCTTACAGCTGCCTCTGCTGCAAAATTCTGAGACAAATCTGAAATAAGATGAAAGAACAAATAGCACAAAGGCTACTAATTTGCTGKTTTTAAGTTTAGCTCTATATTTAAAACTTGTAAGGTTTGAAAATGTGCCATTAACTTATACCACAGGCATCTACTCAAACAGACTTCAGCTTGCACAAAGTCTCCTTTCCATTGACATCAACGATCCAGAGTCAGGTTTTTTCAATCAGGTTAGGAATTCACTGTTCAATTTATCAGGTTTGTTACTGGCCTGAAAGAAGGCATATAAATTAAAAGCATACCCCAATAAGACACAACCTTTGATGTCTAATAGGGGTTCTGTGAATTCATTATTTTAATATTTTAGATTTATAATCAGAAGACTAGCCGCTTTTCTCCTGTCTAAGCAATACGTTTTTCATGGTCCTTTTCCCAGCTCCCTCTCTAACAAATGTTTTCCTCAAATTACATTCATTAATAAAGGGGATGCTTTGCGAGCCCTAGGGCACTGGGATCAGGAATGATTTGAAACATCAACTTTTCTAGATATTAAAAATATAGTTCAAAAGAAGTTGAGGAGACCTTTGTATTATTAAAGATAAATATTTCAAAAGATGCTTCAGCATAAGTCTGCTGAAAAAAAGACTTTGAAGGGCAAGGTAACATCTAGCAATGTACAAGTTTAAAAAAAATGCTAACGAAAGGAAAGGAAGTAGTTTAGGAGAGACTTTGTACAGGACCTTCAAGAGTGGACTTTTCTGAAAGAAGCTGCTGTCACCCTTCACAAATGGTTCACCCTGTGCTATCTCTTAGAGCACCAGAGTGGTGAAACTCCACACACTCCCTGCTGGGCAAAGGAATGAAAAGAACCCACAGATATGCTGCAATCCTAAAATGTTTGTCCCCTTTCTRATTAGCCAGCCTGTTAGTACATAGGTAGTGCCTACAAATCAATATGGTCTCTCCCATTCCCATGACACAAAGCAGTCAGAAATCTAGATTAGCTGGGCAGTCAGACTGAGCAATCTAGCATTGCTAGGGCAATACAAATCGGTAGAACAGCCATTCAAGCAGGACAGTAGGCTACCATTCAAAACCCAACTATTAGATATGCCAGAATCTTAAACCATAGCCAATATAAGGAAGGAAATTTCACATTAGCAATTTGATATCAAATGCATCACCAGGCCAGCCAGCAGTCACAGGACAGTCATCTTTTCAATGGCACTTAGGGAGGATGCTCTGTCTTAGAATCAGATTTGCACTATCAATCCTCAGTTCACTCTTTACTGGACTGTTTGTTTCATGACTACTTTTTTACTTTTTTTTYCCCCTCTCCTTTTAGAGAAAACCCAGCATGCAGAAAATTTGCCTCTGGTATTTGCACTGAGTGGTAGTTGTTTAATGAATGAAAGCCTATGGCACTACAGAGTGTCCTAATTTTTCTTCACTTATATTACTGTGGACAGAAGTAATCCCTTTCTCTCCAAAACACAAGCRTATTTAGATATGCAATGTACCATTAAGAATCATCCTTTATTGGATATGCATAATGTTCAGACCAGATGTTATTTATTATTTCTTAGGGTTATTTTCCCTTCTGTCATCCATAATTTAGAGGAAATAGAAATGGTAAAACAGATCTAACTGAGACCAGTTCATTGGTGTATTTAGAAAGTTGAACTCTACCACGAAGATCATTCATTGAAGAACCCATCTTACAATAGAATCATTTACCAGTGGATCCAGTGCTTCATGATATTCTAATCAGACAGGCCAAGTCATTACATATAGTTGATGTTTGAAACTATATATATATCTTAGTTTTCTCAGGTCCTGCCATATTTACTCACTCATATTTGGTTATTTTATATATTCTGYATTTCATCTGAACAGTGCTTATCAAGTGAAAAAAATAAAACTAAAGTAATTTTTATATTTTTTATGCAATTAACTTTTTTAAGACTGCAATCCTGTGCCTTTCTTGTTTGTCTTATTAAAAGCAATGATAGTAATCATATCACAATGACTGAGAGCTCTAGCTGTAGCATAGGACCCTACTGTGGTGTAGCGGTATACAACCAGATACAAAACAAATATGGTCACTGTTCCAAGAAGTGATAGTATAGTTACCTGGTTAACCACTGCCAATTGTTTTTTGAACTTTTAGGAACAAACGTATTTAAGGAGAAAGTATTTAGAATTGTAGGTACTTAGGGGGAGCTATGCAATTAAAGACACCCTCATCCTCTGCTGCTCATTTGTAACTCTTGAAAATGGATCCTTGAAGACCAGCAGGGTGGGCTATTTAGAAGGCAATGGCAATGCTAAGGATATATAAATTTATTTTAAACAAAAAGAGAAAAAAATAGACTAGACACTTGGGCAAAATAATGCTCAGTATTTAAGAGGCATGTTCAAGGAAGGTAATGCTACTATGAAAAATTTACTTTCATCGGTGTCTACAGAAGCTGAAATCTGCGAGGAATTTAGGAGCCACATTTTTAAATGGAGGACTAAAATAAGGAGTAAGGTTAAGTACCAATAACAGTTTTAGAGCGTACTAAGCAAAAGGAAAGACCCAGCACCAAGAGCCAGGCAATACCCACCAAGAGTTCTAAAGAAACTCAGTTGTGAAAACCAAAAAGCTAACAATAGTATATAACCTATTGTGTTTTGCAAGCTCTATTATTTTCCAGTAGAGKGAAAAAACACAAATATCAGATCAAGTTTTGTAAGGGACTGCAGAGACGATCTGGAAATTACAGACTAATGAGTCTGATTAACATACTAGAAAATTAATGTGCCAGATGATTAGCGTAAGATATAATAAAAATTAAAGCAAGTTGCTAAATGAATAACTATAACATATTGGTGCTGAAGCAACATTTCTTTTTATAATTCCATGAAAGTATTTGAGAGATGTAAAGATTACAGGTGCAAACAGTGTTTCAGTGGGTGTACTATCATGTGCTTTTCCAAAACAACTTTAAATAAGATCCTTCAGAAACAGTTCTTAAGAAGAATTAAGGTGGTACAAGATAAGAGGGAAGGTTCTGCCAGGGACTAAYAATGGTTTAGAAGGTAGGAAACAACAGATTGGAATAAATGATCCATGCATTGCAAGGTGARGAATTTACCAGCAGAGGCACCTCAAAATCAAACAGTGTTGTACAATATACTTGTGAATGATCTGGAAAATGAATAGTGAGTTCTGCCCAAGTATGGCATTTGTCTAGTTAGCTCTCCAYAGTAAATTAGAGACAAGTAAACTGAAGATGGAATGTATAGGACCTTGAAACAGATGGCAAGYAGTTTACAAGTTATGGAAATAAAGAAGCTAGGGAGAGAGGTAAAGAGAGAAATAACAGTGAACAGGCCTGGAAACATTTGCAAGAGGTTGTCCAGTACATCTCTGCCTCAGGCTGAGTGAGCTGTAAGATCTTTACATCATGCTTGGCAGAATATTTTGTGAGAGACTCCAATGATRTAGCTTCTATGGCATTAGAAAGATACCTTGTTCAAGTGATTAGTCTCCCTATTGTTGGGAACATTTCTTTAATACCAAACATTAACTTTTCTTGCTGCATTTTATGTCCATTTGCTACGCTATGAATACACAGAATGAATTATTCCCTTCCTCTTTTGCAGAAGGCTTTCATATCTTCAAAACCTATTACTCTGCTCTGTGTTTGCCTTTTCACTCTTCTCATTTTTAGACAAGGCACCCTCATCTCTTTCAGCATGTCAGCTTGTTTCTTCGGTCATGTTTTGTAGATTGTTCTCATTACTCCACTTTGGAAGAACCTCTCTCATGGTCCTCATCTATCTTGAAATGAGATATTCAAGATTAGTCATAGTTCTCCAGAGCATCCTTAACAATGCTGAGTGGAGCAAAAAGATTACGTTATCTGTCTTGCCAACTTTGTTTATACTTCTTACTATGAAGTTAGTCCTTGTGTAACAGCAAGACATTGTTAACTCATGTTCAAGTTGTTATCACTATAGTCACAGACTCTTTCCTGAAGGACTGTTCCTTAATCAGTTGTTTYTCATCCCATATTTGTGTAGCTGATTATTCCTGTCTAAGAGTCATAGAGTCATAGAATGGTAAGGTTGGAAGGGACCTCTGGAGATCATTTAGTCCAACCCTCAGTGTAGCCCATAGGGGGACTGAACCYGCGACCTTGGCATTAGCAGCACCACGCTCTAAGCAACTGAGCTAAACCTGCCCCCAATGATTTTATTCTTTGGTATTGTTTTTTTTTTCTAATGCCTGTATCATTTTTACCATCTGTTTGGATACACTCCTCTGCACTTAAGTTCACCTTTCAAAACTATGCCTTCTTGCTCTCCCTACTTTCCTTCCTAAGCAGATATTACTATTTTCCTTGCAACTCTCATCCAAGCCATCTTCTACTTTCACATCCTCTGACAGTTACTCCATAGCAGTTAGTTATTCCTTTAGTTGCTTTTTCTATTTTCTGAATTAAAAGTTTGTCATGAGTGCAAGAACTCGTGAGTGGGGCACACATCAATCTACCTTTAGGCATAATGGGCTGAAATTATAGTAAAAAGTCAAATCAGGTGGCACATAGAAGAGTATAACAGAATAGTCTGCATGACTTCTACAAAASTCATGCCTCAGAAATGTTTTGGCATTCCCTGAAAGAGACAAAAAGCACAGGGAAAGRGTTAAGCCACAGAATATTATATGTTAATTTCTTTTTTTTCTTTACAATGTTTACTGTCTGCAACTCAAATCAAGCTGTCTTGAAATAAAAACCAATGGCCTCTCAAGGATTTCAAGGATTAACTACTATTTAAAGGTTACAGAATTAACAGTAGGAATAAATAGTTAGTTTTCACACTTCAAGGTGGTTACCAGTGAAGTTCTTCTGTACTGAAGCCTATACTGCTCAATACATTCATAAATGACGTGACTAAGTTTTCTGATTATTTGAAATTRCTCACTACACTTCCCTTGAAAGCTAACTGTGAAGAGCTGCAAGAGATATCATGTTACTAAGTGAACAGGTAATAACATGCCAAATGAAATCCAGTGTCAATAAATACAAAGCAAAGAACAGGAGAGGGAAATACCCGCACGATATAGATAGATACAACAATGCATTCTAAATTAGCTATYGCCCTATACAAAGAGATCTTGCAGTCATCCTGAAAACATCATCTGCATGCTCAGCAGCAGATAAAAAAGCAAATGGGACATGGGGGACTAATAGAAAAGTAAAAATGAACAAAACAAAAAGCATCATTATATAATCCTGTTATTCATCATAGATCTTGAATACGGTATACAAGTCACTTTGCCTCATCTCAGAAAAGGGTAGTAGAAACAGAAGAGGTACAGGCAAAGAGCAAAAAAGGCAGAGTATGGAATGTATGAGGAAAGATTAAATAGAATCTTCAGATTAGATAAAAAATATTATTTATATATAGAAAAATTAAGGATTATGGCAATTATTCACCATTTCTCAAACCTAGTAACCATATCTAATTGTCAGGAAACAAATTTAAAGAAACTGAAAAGAAGAATCTCTTTGTTCCACAATTTAATTATGGATTGGGTAAACGCCACTATTCATAAAAGAAGGCTTCAAGACAATTAGATACAGTGATGCRCTAACAACCTGTGACTTAAGAGGTTTTTAAAACATTGAGTGCCATTTGAAGGATCTTTTCATGTCACTGTTCTAATATTCTTCCCATCAGTATCCACCATTGGACACTCTTAGGGACAGAATAGTAGACTAGATGGATGTGGGGCTAATGCAATGCAACTGCTTTTAAGTAACTGGAAATATATGCCATTAACCCATTCCTAATTTCAGTGATGTAGATTGTACAGTACATTTTATTTCACAGACAAAATATGAGAGTCTGCTCATGATTTTTTAAATTGCCAATGCACCACGTGATTGAGCTTTATATAAAAAAGAAGTTCTTGTTTGAGAAAAATAAAAAAGAGAGGCAAAAAAGAGATGATTATGAAATCAGTAATTTGTGCATGAAARAACAGGTGGAAATATAGAAGAATGGGAAAACCAAAATTTTGACAAATGGCACAAAAGGGGAGAAAAAAGAAAGTTAAGATTGTCACATTCACATTTGTCCTAAAGTGATGCAGTGAAAAAATTAAGCTAGGAGGGTAACCGTGGGAAGAATAGCAGATGGAACCTGTAAGATGAGGATGGAAGGCAGAAGAGGAAGGACACATGACGTAGCTCACTACATCAGAAGAYGAGTCATGGCTGAGTGGCAGGGGAGCCATTACAGCTAGTACTGTACACACATAAGATGATAAATCCATTGCTAACTTACCAGGTTTATACAAATTTTTCAGAAATATARGGTTCCTAGTAGATGAAAAAGTGTTACATTGCCATCTAGAGCAGAAAAGGGGAAAATATAAGAAATTCTTATGTGAACAGAACAGCTTTAGAATAAAAAATAGAGAAGCATTAGAACCGCTTTAACCAGGAAATCCTCAGGAGCAATCAGGATGCTTTTTGTTAAACATTCACATGAAGGGAAACCCCTCATCAGTTCAGAGGAGGGCCAGAATTTTGGCAGCATGTGGCCTGCAGATGAGCCTCAAACTATTAGAAAAATAGCTACAGGAACATGGAAGAAAACCATGGAGTTGACAAGACTAATCTGACTAGTAGTCTTGTCTGGTATCCTATTTCTAAAAGGGCCAGATGCCTCAAAGGAAGGCCCAAGAAACTTTGCAATGAACGCTTGTCCATTAAGATTTTTTTTTTTTACTAATCCCCATAAATCAATATTTTGTTCTTACACATGAGAATGAATGTTTCGTTCAATTCCTAAATGTATTTTCACGTGCCTGACATAACTGTATGTCTTTTTGCTGTASCAGTATAAGTACAAGTCAAAAAATCTTCATTATTAAAAGAAAAGGCAAGTGTACTTTTTCTCTAAAACAGTTATAAGACAAGATCTTAAAGAACTGGATAAACTATTTTAAAGTGTTATACTCAAACAACCACTAAGTTCCCCGAAAAGCATTACTACTGGCCAATACTTTAYAACTGTGATAGAAACGCAACTGCCAGAATGAAAAGTGCTGTTCAGCTTTACCCTCACGCCCAGGGTAGACCTCAGATCAGCAAAGCACATGCTTAACAACAAGCTCAGAAGCAATACAGTGGCAGGAGGCAGAGGCAAACTGCCTCATGCCCCAGGCGGGAGCCGCTCGCTGCAGATGTTGTAGGGAAGCAGCTCTGTCTCTCTAGAGCCCTTTCCCTGACACCCTCCCTGTCACACGCAGCAGAAGAGTACTGCCACATCTACCCCGCACCACCTTCACCTCTGCCTCCTAGTCAGCCCTCTTACTTTGSCACTRTCGTGAACATTCACACCACCACCGKGCCCAGCCTCATGGACTGCAATCGTCTGCGTCAACTGCAACCAGCTCCAGGGGTCCCTGGGTCCCAGCTGCACCCAGTTCTTCCCATTGAAGAGTACATTGCTGCCTTATACGTGCAAGTTTGTTGGGGCAGGGACCTGTTTCTTCTGTGCTATGAAGCTCAGAAATATCTACAGTCTTTTAAAGTGACAATATTAGTGAGTTTCCATACAATAATCAGCTTAAAGTCTGACAGAGCAACCAGTAGCTTCCTACTGTATGCTATCTTCACTGCACAACCTTCATAAATCTTGTAAGTCACAACAACCAGAACTGTTTGCTTAGGCCTGAGCAAGAACAAAATTGAATTACCTCTTGTTATTAGAGAAATTTGTCCCAGAGGAAGGTGTTGAAATCACCGAAGCAAAAAAAGTGTGAGAGTATTTTATGGCTCACTGCATTATGAATGGCCTATGAATACACAGACAAAGTAGTCTCCAAAGCTACTAGGCTCCAGCTACAGGCTCCATGTTTGATTAAAAGATTATAAATGGTCAGACACATACTCCTGTTTTGTTCTCCTTTCAATTTATGACTCCTTTCCATTTTACGGTACTCAGTGGCAAAACTTGCCTGGTTCAGACATGCATTGAGACTCCAGTTGTTTACCTTGGTTGATTCAAACTGACACAKTTGAAAGTGATTACATCCATTTGTTCTGCCACGTATTTGGTCTCCCTTGCTTATAGTTCTTAATTTCACTCTCCTCCTATTATTGGTCTTATGACTAAAGACTTTAATTTATTCACCATACAATGCTCTTACACAYATTTTCTGTCATTCATTACACATTGTCTCCATTGTCTCCCCGTATCTCTAGAGTGCAGTAAGAAGAACTGAGAATGTAAAAAGTTACACTATATATTACCTCATATGTCTGCCTTACACTTTAGCTGTTGAACCTTTGTACATTTTAATAGAGCAGGCTTTTCCCTACTGAAATTATTTAATCATGAAAGTTTAATAGCAGGTGTGAGCCCACATAGTATCAAAGTGCAAAAACAGGAATGTCGGCAGACTCAGGAAATCATAACCAACACGCATCTTAGTATCTCAATATATTTGGGGAGAAAATATCAGTGGTGTAAGAATAAACAAGACAATTGCTACCTTCTTTTTATGGCCTTCCTCTGCCTGCTCCAAGTCTGATTTTTGTTCACACGTTCATATCCAGCTCTGTTTTGTAATCACTATCCTTATACAAGTTTATCTCAGTCCCAGGAGAGAAATTATGTCCAAATCAGGACACCATTTAATAACTGAAAGTTCACACTGACATTTCCTCACTTCTGGAGATACAGGAAAAACATCCACTGTGTACAAGAAAAGACAACGAAAACTTTTCTGTCTGAAAATTTTCAGCTTTTTTGTTGTGCATTTTTACACCTTTTGAATCTGTTCCAATTACTCTTAAATGACATTTCCTGCAGCTGCTTAAATCATTAAATATTCACATGCCTTCTTAACAACTATCTCCGCTGGATTTTGCTACCGTGACTAGAAGAGTCAAAGCGTGGCCTTCCCCACCAAAGCCAATGCCTCTGCATAGCTGCTTTTAAAAAGGAAGCCTGGAGAGAGATCTTGCTATCCCAATTTCATATCACCAGAAGATTCCCCTACAGTAGCAGGAGAATAGCTGGAAGGTGTCCTCTGCCAACAGCTCCTACTGGAATAACTTAAAGGGAACTTAACTTGCTGAGATTCAATATTTAATGAACGGATATAAAGAGAATGCACAAAAATCTTACCAAACTTGAAAGAATTGCTATAGTACTATAGGAGCAACAGGTAAAAGCAAACTCTGAAAGTGAATTCTCTGATTGCATTTTTTTTTCTGAGACAAATGCTGACAAAAATGCTTCTTTAGATGAATCTTGCCCTAACAGACATCTCCTGGTCTGCAAAGAACACCTGCAGCTCTCAGCCACCTCTTAAAATTTGACAATAATATTGGAGAGCAAATGTTTTGAGAAGGATTTGGAAAGCAATGGAAGGGTAATTAAACCAGCTCACTCTCTGAAGCTGTGATTAAAATACCAGCTTTTCAGTACTCTTAAGGACAAATTAAGGTCATCAAACAAGAACCTGCATAAAGGCACTACAGTCATAAAAAATTGCAAGTTTGCAAGTAGTATAAAAAAAAATCAAATCAAAGGTCTGCTGATGATGAGAAATTACACACAAAAGACTTAGTGCCTTGCTGACCCTTTCCCAAGTAGTGTTGTTATGAACTGCTAAGAGTTTTTGGAAACAGTCAAAAAGTCTGACATCTGAGAGTAATTCCTCTTGATCTCCTTCCCAAACTCTGGCACCAGAGAACAACTGCATCAGAAAAAGAGCTTACTTCCTTCAAAAGGTAAATGTCTTTCCTGCCTAAGAGACTGCCTAGTTATTGTGGTCATCACTTCTGAATAACCTGCAAGTGTTAAGCTTTTGGAGACTAATTAGAAAGCGTCAGTAACCACAACTGTCATGATGAGGCGCACCCACTACCACTTTCTTACTGTCTCGGCTAGTGCTCAGCTTCAGAAATCATCCTTTCAGGTAAACGTAACAAAAAACCCTCAGTCTATATTCACATTGCTAAATCTGTATGAACGCTCTCTAAAACGTTAGTGTTCATTACCACCGTTTTATTCAGCCTGAGCATTTTCTACATAGAGCTCTGAATTAATATCCTCTTTCCACGATAATTCTTTCGCACGTTCTGTTACTGCCTTCTGTAGATTTTGTTTAGGCTTTTATTTTCCGAAAGTGGAAAGGAATATAGCTCATTGGAAACTAAAATTGCCAGGTTAAGCACCACCTTATATTTTTATGAGATTGAGATTTATGTCCCTAACCTTGAAATATTCTGAACCAATTATTTACTTAATATTTATGTTAAATTATCTGATTGCAGCATTGACTATGAAAGTGACCAGAAAAAATTCTGCAGGTGCCCTGTAAAGCTAATTTTGAAGTTAGCTCTACTAAGCTTATGCAGTGGTCTTAGAGAGTATTAACATAGTGTTATAAAACACAGTACCCTCAGGGTGTTCACCTGCCACGGAATTTAATTTATTTCATATCTCATCTTATAGACTGAATCTCATCTATTAGGTAAATATGATGTGAACGTATTTCCTTGTTTCTCTAAGGAGTTTATTGGCAAACCTGGAGAGGCATTCCCACGGAATCTTCTACCGCCTGTAATTAGCTTGAAATTGAGCTTGTGTGCCCTTTTCCTTATTAAGAAATGCAGAATATCCAGCCTAGGCACATAATAGCACCACGCTCAATGTCAGTGCAGCAGCTGCATCGCTTGTGCAATACGTTTGTGCTTATTCTTTATATTGCAAGGAAGTAAAACTACAGGGCACCCGGGGATTTTAGCCAGAGGCTGTGACTCTCGTGTGCTGAGTGCTAAGCCAAGCCAGAAGAGCCCTTCCCAGAGACAGTGCTATGCTCTTGCCTTGGTAGCCTAAGTGGTACATTCTTCTGTCTAAGCAAGTAGACCACAGTTTTGAAGCAGTATGTGAACGTTTAAGCTGGCTGAAAACAAATGTAGTGTTATCTGCAGCCAGAACCTTGGCCTGACTTCAACRCTAGGAGAGGGAAAGGGCTTGAATCCACTTTGTCTCTGCTCTGCTCTCCCGCACCGCCTACCCTCAGCCACGGCAGCGCAGTGCAGCCAGCACTTGTTCCTAGTATATCCAAAACATACYGAAATAGCAGCTCACTGAATGGGATCACAGGCAGCGCAYGGTATAGGCATTTTSTAGTGAAACTGGGGAGGCAGGGAGRGARCATAATTTCTGATTAGCTCTACTAATACTAAAAGGTGTCTTGATAAGAGGAAGGCCATATCAGTTTTCACTTTCTGGTTTGTTGTTATGTGATGGTTCTGAGCATGATCTATTATTGCCTAGCATTATACATATTTGGTTCATTCTTCCCAGTCTGTGTTCATGACACCAAAGCTTTTCCTACAAGCCAGCTCCTGYGGGCTGCTCTGCCCATTGGGATGGACAGATTCATACATCTACTTAACTTTTCAAAAATCACTGCAAAACATAGCTTTACAGATAGCTCAGAACAAACCCAGATAACCATGGCCTGCACTTTTGTAAATGAAGTGTAGTTGACATAAGATCCAGGGATAGATCCTCCAGAAAAGCTAGCAGTGACATGAAATTTAGGCATCTGACACTATAAGTGTTTTCATTCTGTGTATACCATTTATGATTCAACTTAGTTATTATGTCAGAAAGAGGAAAAGACATGTAGAATGGATAAAAGCAGAAAAATGCATCACAAATACAGCATTAGAGAAAGAGAATGAGAAAAAGATAGAACCCATGGGCAACTTAAAAAAATAAAAAGTGGATGTTATAGTTCACTGAATCAAATATGACATTATAGTGCAGAGGAAATTGAATTCATCTGTACTCGATAAGGGTGGCTTCATTATTCACTTGTGTCTTTGCTTAGTTGTGACACTCATGACTGATGAGACCATCCCCATCTCATGAAGATAAATTCAATATCCGTACTATCATTCTAATATATTCTCTATATATAAAGAATGCATTTAATGGATGGTGGTGGGAAGGTATTTTTATCTTCACTGGTTCATGAAAGGAAGGAGCACAATTTACCAGAGGTGACGCTTTGAGTGAGTTTGTATAGACCCTTGTCACAACTGATATGTTGAGGTTGAAAGTGTCAGTACAGGAACATGGGAGAGGATAGCACAGAGATTGACTTCACTGACTTATTGTCCAAGATCTGAATCCAGGATTGGATCAAAAAGGAGAATGGATTTGGCCATTGTATCCTAACCCTGATAAATATTTGTAAGAGCATAACATCATCGTGATATACTCAATAAGGACAAGTGCCAATGAAATGGGCTGCCAGTCATCTAGTGTTGTTCAGAGCAGTAACTTCTCTTCTTCTTTAGATGTTTAGATGTTGCAGCCAGTGAGCCTCTTTACTTTGACGACATCTTTGACCTCACCTCTCTTCCCTTCTCCAGAAGGCGYAAGATATGTGTGCACGCCTATAACAGACTGGTGGGAAACTGTGGAAGCTATTCAAAGACATGATCCTGGTAGAGACATGATTAATAAGTAAAATAGATAGGAGGAGGTCAAAGGTAACTGTCATAATTTTAATTTACCATGCAGCTGTAATTTATCACAACTCTGTACAAAGTATTCATATGCCTCTTCAAGAGAAGAAGATTTTTCCTGATGATCTGGAGAGGGTCTGGGAGAACACAAGCCAGTAAAGCTTTTTAAAGTGTCATCTCTGCATATGATAGTGCTGCAGCAAACACACATCCACCAGTACACACCAGTTCAAAGGACTGATATGACTAGCTATACTGAAGCATAGATATTTTCATCAGGAAATTTCCATCASGATCATGACAGATGTCCTTTAATTCAATATTATGACTCTCACAAGAAGAAAAATGATAATTTTATTGGTAGGTAAAGCAAACACTGGAGAGGAAAATTCTGGAATAAATTACATCTACAGAACTTTATTCTAAAGCCCATCACTTGGCAGCTGCCTTACACCCAGTGCGTGAGGAGTTATATAATTTCTTGTGTGTAACTTTTGCAGTGTCACCGGGCAACACTGATATTGCTTGGTTTGTCAATGTCTTCATTACACCCACTTTGAGAGTTTTATAATGCAACCATTAAATATCGCTTCAGGTGGAAACTTGGCACACAAATGCATGAGGAAGCCAAAGCGAGAAATAGTTACTTTAATTTCTAGAAAATTATTACATCCTGCCTCTGTTCTGGAGTAGGGAATATATGATAACTTGCTTTGATTATCATATGCATAAATTGTTAATGGAATTTTCTTCTTGTTTGGTCTAAAACTGTAATTATATAAAGCAGACACTTTCTATCATTGTCTACATAATGGAGGATTATTATTTTAGGCATAGAGCATTATTCCTCCATTTAGACACTTAGCAGAAAATAGGTGCTATGCAAATAAATATGAATTGCATAACTGACAAAAATGCAAATTTTAAACTAGAGCTAAGATGTTCAAAAGATAACAATGACATTGAGTGGGAAAAAAGTCACAAAACAAAAAAAAAATCACAAAACGAAACTAACCCTTTGCATTTTTTTCATACTTTTGACAAAACTGCAATCAGTCTTGCCCTTTGTTTTTGTGTACAAAAACCCTTACAAAGTCCTCTTAACCACATTTTATTGCTATATGTCCTTATAAACAGAAATAAGTCTGTATATTGTTTCTAGGAGGAATGTAGAAAATTGTTTTTATAACTTGCCATAGAATTATGTACRAGAAGTATATGTATGCATGAAGAGTTATGCTTAGTTTCACTGGAGGGCTGAACTTAAGGAGCTGGGTCCTTTATGAATCAGATGGAGCCAGACCAATTTACAGTAGTTAAACATCTTCCCTAGCAATTCACTGAAACATTTCTAGTTGACTTTAATAAAATTTTACATGTTTTTTTTCTTATTATTTTCAATRTAGAATTTAATTGATATAAGATCTAAAATATTATCAGGTAAACTAATTTAGGATTGAAGTATTGCTTTCCAAGAGATCAAATTGCCCATCTAGTTTACTCTCAAAAAGCCTCTATTCAGACAAGTGTAATACTGATGTTATACTTTTTATTAAAGATTTTCAAGATATTGTGGAATTGTGAAACCTTATACACAAAAATGTTTGACAGTATATTGTAATAAATAGCAGGAAACAAAATGAAAGTTCTTTCTTTTTCCCCATTCAATGCATTAGAGATTTTCCCTACTGTACAGAACAGACTTTGTACTACTGCTGAGATAATACAAATGCGCAGTCTAAAACCTGAATAAATTCTGATCATAAAAGGAAAAGGTATGGTTAATAAATATTAAACCTATCAAAAATGCCACCAATGAGACAAAATTTTTGATCAAAGTCTTTTCTATATTCTCATCTGAAAAAGTGCCCACTCAATAGCATGGGAAACATTACCCTTGCTTCCCCACAGAGTGCAATTCAAGCTCAATAGCACTCCATACACGTTCATTCCCCGAGTGCTCCACTGGTAACACAATTGCAGTAATTATGGCAYGAGCATGTTCTATGAAATGGATACTAGTTCGTTAATTAGAAGATGAGCCTAATTGATTATTTCAACAACAAGGCTAAACACAAGGGAAACCCCACAGAAAGATTTGTAGGGGGAGATCTGTGCAAGATGTGCCCTTGACTTATCTACTTGTCCCAGAGGGTCTCTTTAAAGGAGCATGACCTAACAAGATACTAATTACAGAGCATTATTAGCGATAGGTAAGTCATTCATGACCTACTCCCCTTCACAATTTGTTCCAGAACTGATGTGTATTTCAGAGACTATATTTGCCATCTATGACCATCAGACAAACACTTTAGACAGGTATTTCACACATTTAGGCTCTTGGCCATCTCTTGAGATTATATTCTGTTCAAATAATGYTCAGATTCAATCTCATCTTTGTTGTTGATATCTCACAGTGGCTCAATAAGTGCATGCTATCATTTGTGCCCYTGGTTTGACAGCAGGATCTTTTGAACAAAGCAAAAGTGAACAGTAGAGTCAAATATCCTTGTTCCTACCAGCTTCACTATCTTTGTCATTGAGCATGGGGGTGAGCAAGAAGACACTCGTGGATGAAAATCCCCTCATACAGCTTGTTCRCACAAATACACAGATTAGTTGTGCCTCATATTTGACTGTTCAGACTCATTCTCAGACACCATTCTGTGTTAGCTGACAAACCCTGATTGTGAGCACCAAAGGCAATCCCTCGTTTTTTTTATTTTAATGGAATGCTTTTAGTGGAACCATCAAGCCTCTACTGCCAAAGCTGAGTAACCAAGTCCTTCTTTCCCTTTCACCTTGTCACAGGCTGATTTAAGGGTTATTGCATCTGTACTCGGTCCCGCTCGTGGCTGACCACATATGGGTGTACGAGGAGGGGGAAAACCAAGAAGCTTTTCCTTACCTCACTGCATTCCTAGTAATCATTTACCCTTGGCAGTCATCAGCTCTTGGCAGCCCTCCGTGTTCCCCGAGCACAGAAACAGGTCCAGTCTTGTGCTGGCAGCAGAGACACCAACACCAGCAAGAAGAGGAGGGGAAGGGCAATGACAGAGTCTCTTGCCACCTCTCAGCCGACAGAAAAAGCGCCGTGCTCTCACGTCGGACAGAGCATGTACCACACCTTTTCAAACGAGGGTGCTCCCTTTCATGATTCTTGAACACTGAATGAGTCAGAGTTCATCCAGGAACTCTCGGAGAGGGATGGGGTCTAATGTTACCAGGTAAAACCCCGGGCCGATATAAATCAGTATGAGGGCACTGATCTCCGTAAAGATATGCTGATAGACACGTACTGAGGATAGTCTCTGTAACCTTGCCTGGAATGATTAAATCAATCCAGATTCTCTGATATGGACACTGCAGACAATAACAATATTAGTCTCAATAAAATGATGCCGAGGGTAGAAGTCCTTTTCAGCTTCTTTATTTGATTAAAGCTATTCTGGCTCGGTGTCCCCTGCATATTATCCCATGATGTAATTGAATAAGGAGATTGAAACAGAAAGCTGCTTCTAAGTAAGGGAATACTTCACTGGGGCTTTTGTTCTTATTTAGTACGGTTTAACAATTCATTCCATTCACTGACCACGGATGCCTGAGAAACTCGAATGTACATGCCTCTCCTCGATATGGCTGTTTTCCATGGCCCGTCATGTTTGGAAGCACTCACATTCGTAATGGATAAGAATCCAAATTGGGAAAAGTAACCATTTAGGCCCAATACTTCTCTTCCTCAAATGCACAAATGAATTCCAGGATATTTGTAAGTACCAGTGAAAAAATTATTTAGATTTTTTTAATTGTTTCTAAAAGTCAAAGAAAAATGCTTGACAGCATCAGCACTGCTCACTGCTAAACTCTGTTTATTCACTGTTCTTTTTTTTTCCTTTCCCTGAATCAGTTTCTGGTTTTTTAGGACCATTTATGATAGCAGTAGGAAAAACAGAACTTTCCAAGTTTTAAAATTCATCATGCTGAATTAGATTTATATTAAATGTCCATTAAACAAACTGGCAGGATAGAGAAGCATTAAGAATTGAAAATTAAACAGCATGAATTAAATCCCTCCTGCAGTTGAAGCTAGTAAGAATAGGGTCAGGTCAAATGTACCTAAGGGAAGCAGTGATTTGATCTAGTGATCAAATGGATGCAGATGTTTAAGGATATGGTCTTCATTAAGCTTCTCCTTTAGTCCTCAGTGAAATGTAACTTGGAAAGCAGACGAGGCTAAAGAGATAGTTTTCCTTCTTTTAAGAAGACTTTAGGTTATAGCATAAAGAAAAAGAACAAATTGGAATTACCAGGACTTTTTTTTAACTAGTACTTATAAATTTCAAGTTTTCCAGTCTTGCAAATCCACCAAACAAAGCTGGTTACAACACTTGTAATATGCTATGGGTGATAGATATAATCCTATAATTTCCAATACAATAATAAGAGGTTTAATTTTCCATTTCTTCCCACTGAGAGATGGTGCCTCTCTTTGAATTCTCATTTATGTCTGCATGAGTACACAAACCTAATCTGAATCACTGTGAATTCAATACCTGCTTCTGCTTCTTTTTCATTGTTAAAAGGCAAAGAAAAGCCTGACCTGTAATTTAAAGACAAAAAAAGGTTTATCCCGTTAGATGACTCTCTCTTCTCTACTTTAAATATCTTCTGGTATGAGGACCCATAGAAAGAGCTGTTAAGAGCCCTACAAGTTCTGAAAAGGTAGCTTTCCTTTCTCGTTCAGGACTTCGCATGAAAGGTTAACCACCATTTTAAATTCTGTAAGCAAACACATTCCAGTAATGTGCTTTTTTTTTTTCTGAGAAACAGAGAATCCCCCTAAAAATACGAAGTTTGAAAACCTAAGACTAATTCTCAAGTGACTTAACAAGGAGAGAAGTCAGAGCAGTTTTTCCCCCTGAACAGAGACTGCCAGGACATGAGACCTGGATATTTCCACCAAAAAGTGGAAAAGGAGGAGAGAAGGCAAAGTGCTGGAAAAACAGTCTTTTCTTACCCAGCAAAGATAGTATGAAGGGTTGCTATTCGCTTGTCTCACTACGGAGCCTTTTCGATTCACATTATCCTGAGAGAAAGCTTTTCCTTCTTCTTCTCCTCTTTCTTAGTGAAAATGTGGAGAAAGGTTTGTGAAGAGCTKAGAACAGACAATAAGCAACAGCTTATTGTTCAAGTGTTTCCTGTCCAAAACAAGCTGAAAACCTCACAAGTTAAATACAAAACACATTTACCCACCTCTCTCTCTATAGTGCTGAGAAATGGTTGTTAGTGTTTTATAACACAGAATAAAATGCAACCRTTTATCTCTACGCTTGCAACCTCTGAGCACCTCAGCCAAGYGTGGCTGTTTATATCTGTATATGTATGTGCGTGGATACAGCTGCAAAATAGCATATTAGGTTGGTGGAAAGAATAGAATTTTTTTTAATGGAAAATGTTTGTATGTATGGGAAAGAGGGTTCTCAAAGAATTTCTTTTCAATAGTAATGTCCTATTTCTACAAAAAAAGATCTTTAGGGGAAAAAAACCTCAAATATCTGAAAGCGAATWTAAAAACAAAATCTATTTTAGCCAAAAACTGAAACTTTTTGCAGGGAAACATGAACATATGCCRTTCAGCTGAAGCAAAACATCTCAGCAGTCCTACAAATAAATGCTTCATTTCTGTTCAGTTTGGCATTCAGTCTAGTCCTTGCAAGCTGTCACAGKGCTTCGGAAGAGCTGTATTTTAGGAGCCAAACACTCCCATTCTCCCAAAGCAACCTGCTTCTTCCTACTGCATTCCAGTAACGGTTCCCATTCTGCACGCTACAGGCAGGGCCGTCTGACCTGTTCACGTATGATTTATTTGAGCTTCAACAGATGAGAAAAATACCGTGGTGAACTGGTAAACTATTAAAAAAAAAGTGTTAAACTACTCTTTTTAAATGTCAAACTGTCCCAAATGGAAACCTTTTGATTAGGTTACTCCTGCTGGAGCAACTTGAAATAAACATTTTGCTTTCTGTTTTCAGTCAGACATTTTCATGTGTTTAAAGAAAAAAACAGAACTTTCCATGAAAAGCCGAAGCATATTTTGACAAGCTCTAACACTTGTATTGTGGGCCTGAGCTCTTCCCCCACCATTTACTACGGTTCARATCAGGATTAATTGCAGCACGCATCTACGAAATCGAATTTGAGGACCATTCGGATGACGCCTTGTACTCAGACCACGTGAAGGCCATCGCTGGGTTCACCCGCGCRGCCCAACCCGCCACTGAGATGGGATGTTGAGGGATGCTGGAGGAGCTCCAGGGCCCCCAGGCTCACGCTTTCTCCTTGCTGCCCCGGCCGTCCTCCCACGCGGTGCAGCGCCCAGGCTGGTGCTTCGCGGGAGGGCGCTGGGGTGCTCTAGGCCCCCTCCACCTCCCTCTGCCACCCCAGAWGACACCAAAAACACCTCTTGTTTCAAATTCTTCCCTGTGCCTTTGCTCATATGAAGTTGCCAACATTTTCAGTGAGCAGTTTAGCCRGGAAGGATTTTTTTGGAAGTGTGGAAAATTTTGATCTGTAGTTAAGAAAAACCAAATGCCCCTTTTTACATATGCATGCCTGCCAACTGCAAAAATAAAAAATAAAGGCTGTTGTTCCCCTTCTCAGTTTCCCAGATCTATATAAGCACGGAGTAGGTTTCACTGCCCGTTACTCTAACATAGAAGAGTAAATACATTTATGGCAGTTTATAGATAAGATTTCTTCCGATTTCTTAAAGCCACAGAAGCCACAAAGCAAATTTGTGAATTCTTGCGCTCCTTTCAATTAAAGTTCAAATGGCTCTTCAAATCCTGTAGCGCTTCCTGAGGTACTTGTGGCATGCTTGGGTAAAACTAAGCATGCCTAAAGTAAAGCACAGTTTTTCTAAGCAGTAATAGATACCTATTTATTCTGGAACAGCCTCACACATTATTAAAACCATAGTACTATCATAATTAGGTTTAAAAAAGGCACAAACCCACGACTGTAATTATGTTTATCTTTAAGTAATATTTTCTTATCAGTACAACCTGCTGCCCTGACACAAAGTAGCAACTGTGCCTGGCCCCTGAAAATTTAGCAGCAAGCACTAGTGTAGGGAGGGATGCATTGACAAAGTCACTTTGGGTCACACTCCACCTCCCACCCCGCTCCGAGCTTTTCAACATTTCTGTAACACTTTGTTTGCAATTGGGATTACCAGGTTTATTTGTTCAGACTGGGAAGTCTCTTCTTGACGGGTTGCTGTGTTCTGTAAACAGCTTCCAACAACAAACAAGGATTTAAATAATCACTGTGTAATCAGTAGGCACCAGCACATTGGATCTCAGCTCTTCAGATCTGGGTAGCTGTCTGTCAAATCTTTATCAGCCTAAAAGTTAGATGTTTTAGCCACATCAGAGTCACCCAGCCCACTYTGTAAGAAGTTTCAGTGAATTTAGCAGAAGAGGCAATGGACTTGCTGGTTTTGCATGGGTTTTATTGCAAGACCTCAGGTTACTGTCTGATTCGGCTTGAACTTGGTGTGCAACTGAGGTAAATTTGGGACAGCGCTGCTAGCAACGAGGGTAGATGCAGACCAGCATTGACTGGCTATCCATCYGTCTGTTTTGAGCCTTGGAGGGAATATTACACTAATCAAGTAATAATCCAATTATTTTTAGAGACTCATTTTCCACTGTCTAATACATTCTCAAAAAAAAAATAAAATTTTCAACACTTCCAGCAACTTACATTTGAGTTTAAGCAAATACTGATTAACATTATTAAAAGACAGGAATATTTACGTAGGTCTGAATGTTGTGATGTAGCTTGGTTGCCACTGTGTCCTCTGGCTCTAGATGCGCAGAAACTCCCAAGGAGCTCRAATGATAAAGAAATTAACTTTTGAGGGAATTTGTGAGTGAAAAACCCACCTACAAGGTGCTGTGTGCATGTGTCAGCGAGCAAATCCAAAACAGCGTAGACACAGGCTCCTTGTACATAAGGCCAACGCACACTACTTGCAAAGTTCTTTAATATGAAAAGATTCTCGGTATYAAATCAATAAAGAGGAGGTGAAGAGTAGGCAGAAGGAAAACATGTTAGATGAGATAAAGAAAAGCTTGATTATTGATAAAGAAAAAATGAGCACTTAAAGTGATCACTCCAGAGCATAGAAAGCAATTTTTAAATTACTTATCTGATTAGTGGGAGCTAATTGGTCAAGCAGAAACAAATTCACATAAATATTCTGTAGATAAAATATTCTCTTGTCAGTGAAGCTGCTTTCAGTTGTTGGGTTGATTGTTTGTTTGTTTGTTTTTTGTTTCCCTGGGAAGGAGACAGCTTATTACATTGATTTTGGTCTCCAAAGTGCATTCAATAACTATGTAGTTTCAATTGTCTGGCATTTTTTATTTTTATCAGTTTCAAAGCCAACTATTGACGTGAGTTAAGAGAGAAAATCTGATCTCAAATCCAAAAGAGAATCAGATATCAAATACGATCCGGTTCAGCAACGTACTAAAACACAAGTTGAAGCATGTGCTTGAGTCCATCCACGCTCAGTAAAGCATGTAACCCATGTTTAATCTTACCTCTAATGGGACTTAAACAAGTGCACTGTGGCATGAGGACCTACATCTTTGTTATCGCAGCATTTGTAGGTGGATACTGTGCTTTACAGATACATGCAAGAAGAAAGAGTCTCAGCTTATTAACATTTCAAGAATTTATTGCTCAGCTGCTGTTTGTTTTCTCTGACAACCAAATGTTATGCAGGGCACTTTTGCCAGCTGCAATCTGATTAAGTATCACCTTTTCCATAACACTGCCAGGCCAGTCAAACTATGGCATACAGAGAGTTTAACCTTTTGTAGATCTCATAATAAACAAATCCAAGTTTCAAGAGAAAATCTGCGATAGAGAGAGCCTGAATACAGCTTGTAAATCAAAGCACTCAGATAAGATGTGAGAGCCAGACTTTTCAGAGTTGATCACGCTGACAGTTGAGCTTTAAATTCTTGCTTTATAAATCACTTCCTTACAAACCAGCTGCAAAATCAAGATTTGTGAGCCAAAGGGGAAAGGCAAAAAAAAAAAAAGACAAGGTTTTTATTTAGGATTTATTGGTATGATTTGTAAATCTGTTGTAGGACTTACAGATCTGATTTAAGATTTGTTAATCCCTTTTAGGATATGGAAATTTTTTCTCTGACTTACCACGTACTGAAATACTTTAGTCAAAAACAAACTAAAAATCACTGTTCAAAATGATGGTGCATAAATCAAGGGTTTGCAGTTAAGATTTGCTGGCAGGCTCTATAAATTGCACAGTACGTTTATAACTCAACCTCTTACAAGGGCAGATTTATAAATCCAACTTGCAAATTGTCAGACAACTATTATGGGCTCAATTCTAATCTGAGAAACAACAGATGTGCTTCGCTGTGCGCTTGAAAGCGCTGCCCCCCTCCCTTCTTCCTTCTTTATTGCCCTGTCTCTCGAGCAGAGATCGCACTTGTGCAAAGCGGGAGTGAAGCGCCGGTGCCAGCGGGAAAGGGGGATTGGAGAGCCCTGGCTTACCGGTGTGTCACGCTCCCCCTGCAAGCAAACGGCCAAAGAGCGGGGGAAAGGGGCTTGGGAAGGAGAAAGCGGAGGCGAAGTGTCGGTTACAGCGGCATGAGTTGAAGGCTCCCTCCTGCGATTTTAGCAGGGAACCCTGACTAATCCCCGGGTTGCCAGGCCTCTGGCATGGCGAAAAATTAACCTCCGCCCTCCAGGCAGTGGAAAACGGGGCCCAGCAGGAGCAAACTAGCGTGAGCAGAGGAATTTTTTTCTTTTTTCTTTTTTTTTCTTTTTTTTTTCCTAACACACGCAGTGATGTCTGCCTGCCTATCTCAGATTACGATGAAGATCTTCTGGGAGAAATCCCGGCGCTGTCGGCGTCGGCGGCGACCATCCCGTCCATTTCGCGAGGGTTGGATTTCACCCTATAAAAAGGGCTCTGGCCGGATTCGCTGGAACGCGCCGTCCCCGCCGCCCAAAGCAGCTGTAAACGTGCCCCTCTTCCCCCCCCAGCCCCGCCACAGCAGCCACCCTCCCCAAAAAGCTGGGGCGGGCACAGCGTCCCGCAGCTCTGGGTCGCAGCCGGCGCCTGGGGCTGCTCTCGCCCTCGCTCCTCCCGCGAAGCAAGCGCCGAAAGCAGCATCTCTCAGKAATCCCAAGAAAATGTAACACGTGCACCGGGAGCTAATCTGCTTCCTTTCAGGCAGTTTTACATTAGCCATCAGGGTTTATCCAGAAGTTGAGAGTCATAACGGTGAAATAATAGCCCTATTTTCCTGCTAGAATTATTGGTTTTTATCCAAAGTGAAAACCATGTATGATAAGAAATGGCTACTCCTAGACCCTATGCAGCAGATACTTAAAGCATTAACGCCTTCCGAATTTTTCTGAAGTGCCAGGCTTCTTTGACTTTATGGCTTTTAGATGAAAAGGAAAAGGGGATCTACATTATTTTATCTGTTACCATATTTGAAAACTTGGTTGAAAACTTTCATAAGTGACTTCCTGTTCTCTAGTTTTGCAATGCTCTTTTCCCTTGAACTATCTACTGCCCTGGATTTCTTATGAGATAAAATAGCTAGAAGGATGTTAGCAAATAGAAATATGTAATCCCTTCTTTCATCCCTGCTCGCACTTTAGTGTCAAGGATCTGACTTTAGTAAAATCCAGAAAACACTCGTAYGCTGAGCTATCTTTTCAAGGAATTTATGTTAAACATGCAGGATAAACTACGTGTCCAACTGAATCTAAATACTATTATAAGAGTAACTGAAGCAGGCAGTGCAATTAGAACCAGGAAAATTTTCTTCCATAGCTTTGCACCCARCTGAATATTCAATTCTATGTGCAAAATTTAATCAGAACTGGAGGACGGGGGTGAGAGAAAATGCTTAATATTCTATAATATGGTAAATCAGCCTTTTACAGACTATCTATTTAAAAAGCATGAAAATCAATTATCCTAAAAAGAAATGATTTTTTTCTTTTTCATTACATATTCCAAAGGATATTRCATCACTGTCCTCCTGTGCGTATGTGCTGACAGAGACACATAGACSTACAAAAGTTTGGTCTTTTCCTTGAGTTTAGCCTATGTGGAAAGAAGAAAGAAGAGTGCATTTACAAGCAGAAAGAGCCTGTAGAAAGCAGCTGAAAGTCAGTCTTCACATCAGTGGTGAGGAATTGTAGCTGCAGTCAGAGAAACACTATAAATAATTGCTTTAACAAAGAGACRCACTTTGATTTAGTAGAAATGGAGTCTTTTTACATTATTATCCAGCAAGTGATGAATGAAACAGATCTCTACCACAGTAGCCCAACTGACCTGATGCAATGCTGTTTCATTCATTCACTGCTGGTTCTCTCATTCTTTCTCTGATCTTCTTTGGCAAACACAGAAACAACTGAACTGCCTCAATAATATACAAATTTGGCCTCTACTCAGAGTGGTTGTTTCCAGATTGAAGACAAAAGGCACTTCACAACGTGCCCTGCAGTCCTGATCTTCTGATTGTCCAGATCAGGAGCTTTGACGGAGCGCAAGCCATGCCTGGTTTCGTGGGTTTCTTTGAATGAAGAGACACAGAGGAATGGTGATATCCCCTGCATGAGTATTTGCAGCACATCTGAACCTGGGAACAGTGAAACTCCTGGATCACAGAAAATGCAATGACAGGACCAGGGAGAACAACACAGATAAACCACGGAAACTAGTGGTGTTCCTTGAGGACAGAAAAGATCAGTCACAAAGATCTCCGAAAAATCAAGGTAATAAAAAGGAATTTCTACAGCTGCAACACAAAGTGTGTACTGCAAGATCATAAAATCTGTAGAATGAGGAGAGGAGTAAGAAGCACCTTATTGTGGCTATAACTGTACAGCTTTATGGAGCAATGAATTTAAGCTCTACAGAGAACCAAAGATCTAAAGTGAACATCTTTTATTTTAAATCTAAGTTAAATATTTCAGTCTAAAGTTAAAAGGGACATCTAAAATTCTAAGTGCCAAAGGGTGGAAAAGGAGCAGAGAGGTGGAAACAGAGAGAAACTTTGTAGGTTGCCTGTGGAGAAAGGACATATCCCTGCTGGACAACAGCAGGGCCACAGACCTCAAACCTATTGTCTTCCTACTCCTGCCATAACAATGCTATGTCTGGGAAGGAAAACAGTTCTCTGATAAGCTGAACAACTYGTACAACCTGTCTAAGCTTTTACATCTTATCAGTCCATTCATCTCTCATTTCAGAATCACGAAACTAATTTGCTGCAAATTTTGCCAAAATCCAAGTCATTCAGGAACGGTAACTACACAAGACAATGTTCTTTGGTTTGGACCTGTCCCTACATTCATTCTTGTTTGAATAGTTTGAATAGTTAAATAGAAAGGCAAAATATTGAGGAAAACACTGTAAGATTCACCTTTTTATACAGCTTCATCAGCAATGGCAGTAGTAAATATATCTCTTTCTTGAAGATTTCAGAGATGACGAAAAGAGGTATAAAGTCACAAAAGTTTTAAGCGGAAATTTCTCTTTCACAGGGAAATTTCAGAGCCCACGATTACAGTCTGTCATTTAACCTGCTGCGTTTTTTCAAAGGTTAATCCAACAAACATGTCTGGACACTACAGCTTTGCAAAAGCAAAGGAAAGTAGAAGAATTAGCTTCRGTATTTGTCTCACTGATGAAATTCTGAATCTGCTGGTGAAATTGCAACAACCACRTTTCATGTGTGTTGTTTGCCATCTTGAGAGCAAACTATTCAGGTTAATCATTTGATCTACTTGTTTACAATCCTCTTCCCCTGTAACTGCCTGGATAAATAAAACAAGTCTAATGAAAGAGTTTAAACTTCAAATATAAACTGAAACTAGGACCTTCTTCTGGCAAGGCTTATGACAAATGGCTCATTGCAAGCCAACCAGCTGATATTCTCCTTTCTCTTCAAGGCAAYGCTTTGCAGCAGAGGAACTTGACATAGGCAGATCACTATCTTGCAGACCCCAAAGTCACAGGAGAAAGGATCTCCTCCTAGCCACACATAGGACTGACCCAGAAATCACACCCAAAGGCAGTTTGTGCAGGAGCTGAGCTCTCTTCTGGACTGCCTTTTTTCTGAGAGGTCTTTTGAGTCAAGAGGGAAAGAATATATGTACATACTGTAAAATGAAAGGCTGGGTTTGGGTTTAGAGGGAGGATTTGGTGCACTGAATCTGGCCAGGGAAATGTGAGCTGTACKGGTAGATGCTGGCTCCCTTAACCAGCATTAAGCGAACTGCAGTGTGCAGTGTCCTTGAGTAGGCTGCAGGCCTAGCTTTGCCTTGCATTGGCCCTCAGCCCCCCTCCCAGAGCCCTGCTTCACCATCCTTTCTCAGTCACCCTCCTGAGGCACAGGGATGAGATCAGGATCCAGGCATCTGACTATGTCAAGACCAGTATGAATCATATCCAGGCCACCAGTGTGGACACCAGACTCCCATCTCTTCTGTGACTTACTGATTATATGAAGCATCTCTTGAATTACGTCTTTCAGAAGGAGACTGAAGAGGAAAAATGAAGATGGAGTTTAAAAATAGATCCAGTTGTGGCCTTGGTTTATGGGTGCTTTAGAATAAGAACATGAAGTGTCTGCTGCACTCTGTACGCATACCTAGGGGATGAACAGCACCACTCAGACAAGCCAGGCACAGGRCAGGAAAGGAAGCATCTTATGGCAACAAAGTGCTGGGACCAGCCTCAAGGCACAGGTTTGGGGGGGGGGGGTGTTCGTTGAATTGGATCTATTTACTTATTTATTTTGTTTTGGATCTCCTGTTGGACTTGTCTCCAGGGAAATTGTACTAACCAAGGAGGACCACAGTCTTTTCTTCAGCTTAAGACACTTCGAATGCTCTATTCTCTATCATCTCTTAAAAGAAATGTCCTGTCTCAGACAAAAGCAAGAGTGCGTTATCTAATTCAACAGTTACTCATTCCTAACAATGCTATTGTTATCCTATTGCTGCTACCTAAAAAGACCTTCAAAGCAAGGTGGGGGAATGTAGATGTAGCTCCAAATTTAAATCATATTGGCTTTGGACATCTCAAGAAACTAAATGCAGCTCGCCCCCTGCTCTTTCCATGATACCAGAGGAGAGTACTGAAACTGTAKCACTTAATGAAGCATGACTAAATTTTAGTGGCTTTATACGTCATCCTATCAACTGAGCCAACCAAGTCAATAACGTGCATGCTTTTGGTGTAGTCCGGTCACAACTGTTAACTTACTCCTCTGCAAAAAAGCCTGAATTTTAAGTTTAAGGTTTAACCTTAAACTGTTAACATTTTTACCTTGCACTAAGGTGGGCAATGAGTAGTTGTGGCAGACTAACTTCTCAAGTCATCATAGTCCAATTGAGACTACTTGAATCCCAGTCCATGACACACTTCCCTTARACTTAAAACTTTGTGAAGGTTTTAAAAGTTCTTCTTTATTAAAAAAAGGGGAGGGGCAACTTTAACCATTGCAAAGAATGAAATGATAAATGGATCGGTCTTTACTAGCAAACAGTAGTAATTAGGTCATACCTCATTTCTTTATTAGAAAAAGGCTTTGGTGTTTAATCATCATTATATAATCATTTAGTCTTCTCCAGTCTTTATCTTTATCRTCATTGCAGACTTGGGCCCTGAACCTTCAAATGGTTTTATGCAGGAGAAACTCCACGATCAGCTATTTGAATCAACTACGGGATTCTGCCTTTATACTACATTTACACTGTACAGTCTGTGTTTATATGGTAACACAGAGAGAGTAATGCAGATAAAATTTCTTGAAGGATGCTAAGGAGAAAGGAAGAAAATGAAACATCATTAAAAGAAGGCACTGCTACAAAAATGGGACCATCTGAAATCTCTAATAAGATGCAGGACAAAGCATAGCATATAGGATAATACCATCTTGGAGAATGTCCAAATGCCCACCATTGTGTGAAGTCAGATGTACTACCTACCAGATGTACTGTGTTTGCTTTAAGCATAGAATCAGTGTTCAACAGCACATATTTTGCAATAAGCCTCGGAAATCCAAAAGAATGGGAAAGATAATGAATGGATTCTAAAATAAATAAGCAATATGCGTGACAGACTTATTTTCTTAAAGCCATTTTCACTTAAAGGAGCTAATAATCCTATTGGCTGATAAAAAGTCAATCAGCAGCTAAATATGATGTCAGCAGCGATAAGAACTCCTACAATAAAACAGTAAAATCAGTAAGGCTTACCCTAATGAGAATTTTTCTTTCCCAAAACCTCAAAAGTCATTTTGTGTCACAATGGTCACTACATGGAGGAAAATAGAGATGTTGACTCTATCAAAGTTTCCTTAGTGAGGCAAGATTAGTTTACACTTTCATCATGCAATGGCTAATAGCTATTTATCAACCAGTGGTTCAACTCCCTTCAGGCACACTGTACCTTGCTACTTTTCATAAGGAAAAAAGAAAAATAAATAAAAATTGTTATATGTTTAATCAGAAAAAAAGCAGTAACTCCTTAGGCATCTTACTGGCATGTAAAACAAGTTTCCTTCCTAATCATGGAAAGCAAATCTAAGGCCAGCTCAAGCACACTAGTGCCAGCACAAAACTATATTTACAAGTGGAAACGCTTTACTTAGGCTCTTTTCTAACCTCTGAGGATACCCATTAGTGAATCAGAAAAACAGGCAAAGGAAGCTGTGTGGCACTGATTTCATGAGAACATAAATGTAACTTCCAAGCCAACTCTGTCTCCTTATTCTTCCCTGCATTCACCTTTTGTGATAAGCCTGAAGCGAAATGTTAAGTTCAACCTCCAAGTGACCTGGTCACACAGGCAAAGCCCTAAGTTTCCTTTGCATCAGCAGAGCAGGACAAGCCCCACCTCAGAACTGTATGCAAAAAAAAAACATACCTGCCTGGAACAACTATGTTTCTAATAACTTCATCACTCCTAGTTCATTGCAGGTCTTTTTTGCATTACTTCAGCTTCCTGAAGTCATCATGTTTAGCCTCAGGTAAGGCAGCATGCTGCTGACAAAAAGAGCAGTTCTACCCTCCTCTTTCTGCAGGCACGTCCCCTCAGCACACACAGTCCTGCCTCCTCCATTTCAGTAGTCATGGTACTCTATGTCCTCCTTCCCTTTTCTTTTTTTATTCCYGTCTTTTGCTAAGCTAGCTTTGCTCATTTAGTGGGCCGAACGAAGTGAAAACTGAGAGATGCGATGGAGTAGGGAAGGCAAGAGAAGAACTGCCCCACAGTTGTCTTGCCAAATAGCGTCTTTGGATGACACTCTCAGTTTCATCAGTTCTCGGGTCTCCTTACACAGGGTGTCAGATGACTGTTTGGTAGTTAAAAAAATACAATGAAAAAAAAATCCCACAAGCTCTTTAGAAAAGAAACACTAGAAAAAAATGGCAACACTAAACAGGAAGTTGTCAGCCATCACTGACAGACTATAGTAAAATATAATGGAATAAAATGCAAAATTCCTCCTTCTGCAGGGTGATTTTTCACACACACACACACAAAAAATGTTTTTTCTGTTTCCTTCACCACTGGCTGCATGAACACAAACCTTTTGAACTCATCTGAGCAATCAAGAGAAGGGGAGGARGCAAACTGAGCCTTCATGACAGAGCACTGACAGCATTTATCACACACTGCTGTATTACTATCCATGGAAAGCTTGCTTCGTGCCAACACGATCTGGATGCAGAGGATATGCCTCATAATGCCATTTCTGACAGAAAATGCCCAAACCAGCAGAATCCTTTTCTCATGTACAGAATGAAAGTAAAAACAAAACAAAACAAAACAAAACAAACTAAAACACAGGACTCAATGGAATCAGGTATTCCTATGGCCCAATATATCTCATCTTAAAGCACGTGTTGGAAACCAATCTTGTCTTAAAACTGCCTATTTCCCTCCATTAGGATAAACTGATATTGAAGTGACTCATTCTGGTGTAGCAGTTTAAATTACAAATATCTGAARTAAAATAAATCTCATGCCGTGATTCAGCCAAGGGTGCAATGATAGTCCAGGCCTGTGTGGTTGCTCTAAGGTAGACATGCAATGACTCAGTCGAGGCAGGACCTCTTTGAGAGAACYCCTACACCTTTCCATTCCATTTCTTAGCCCTAGATTTTGCAGTTTTTCTTACTCAGATCCCTCAAATCATAGCTTCATCACAGCTCCTTCTACCACATACACCGTTGTTTCCTTCTCTTCCAGTTTCCTTGTTTCATCTCTTCCAGTGATGCTGAAATCTCTTTCTCCATTAGCCTTTTCCAATTGGCTTTCAACATATTAAAGGGTATTGGGAAGATTTTTGTGGCCAGGAGTGCAAGGAGGTCTGTGAGACAGATCTGCTACAGATCTTTCTCAACTAAATATCAGTAACCTGTGATTTCAGGGAACCAAGGCTCCATGACCCAAGCAGTCCCTTCAGTATAAAASTTTTCATTTCTTACAAGGAATATATTTTTTGCATGCTAGTTTTCACCTTTCTTTAATGCAGGGCCAATGTATCCCATTAAGGCACTGCAGCATTACCAGAATCAACAAAGATACACTACTACCTTATGCCCTCTGATTTCCTTGTAAACTGCAAAAATAACAAATGTCATTTAGCTTGACACTGTGGCTACGTTTTAAGCACTCAAGATGGAGATGTAAATATAATTTTCTTCTGACAGCTCATTCATCTGTTGCTGTCCTTGTTTGAGCACTAGTACCCCAACAATAATATCCCATTTCATAAAATAAGCAGTTATCGTAACTTACTCAATATACGCACTAACCTGTACTCTTTAAATGCAGTGCGCRTAAAACCCGTGAAAGAAACAGGGAGAAAATTACATTTGTTTTTGTATTTATTAGAGTGATTTTCTCTATRATGGTTCTCTGGAGCCCATTCATTTGATCGTTGCTTTAATTTATGCCAGGCGATAGTCAGAAACCACACTGCTCCCGATGGAGACCTGTGCCAGAGTCCTCAGCCGTGCTGCACTGGCATACAGTCCATTTTAAAGTGCATCGTGGGAGTGCAGACGCCACTTCCCGACTTTGCGAGAGCACGTCCTAATGACCAAACTTCAGAAACATTTGACACGCAACTCTGTGCCTAAGAGCATGCAAATATATTAAATGCTGTTTATAAAAAGCAAAGCTGTGCTAAAATGCCTATTTGCCCCCTGCTGCTTAGCAATATTAAAGATTAGAGCCAATTGTTTTGTATACTGAAGAGCCTATAATGGCTTCTAGAAAAGAACATGTCAGCAAACTAGATAAGGTTCCTATTAAATTTTTGTTGCCATGGACCGCTGACTTGGGTCATTATACACTTAAATTGAGTTATTGTCATTGTTATATAATGAAGTAGAGATCCTTTTGCCTCCAGTAACGTAGCATACCTTTTGAAGAATGGACTCTCCTGACTGATTTATAAAATAATTCTGTTTGCATTGTAGTACTGGGCTGTTGGGCTTTCAAAGTGATGATTTAGATGAACTGTCCTAAGAGTTCCTGCGTATTTCAAAAGATAAATAGCAGAGTCTTGTGTGAACCTGCTTTCAATAATCTTTGAAATTTACTGAGTGACAACGAAAGATATAGCAAAATTATGGGCCTCTTCTCTCCCATAATCTGGGACTGTTTTGTTCCCCAAAAAAGTACRTTTAAGCACTTGTATTTTTCTGATTCTTGTTAAATATTTGTTCAGATAAAAAACAGGACTTGCCTTGATTTCTTCATTCTGAGAATATTAGTCTTCTGTAATTGCRGCTTTATATTCTTTAAAAAACAGTTAACGCTTCTAAATTTGAACAGGGAATGTGAACAATGGAGGGATCAGATGACGGTAACCGTGAACTACATCTCTGCAAGCTACTTTTTCAAACAAGTTATCCTGYGTGGGGGAAACCAGGACCATTCAGTTTCACCATCATCTTCACTKGAGCCAGGAGTCCACTCCACACATTTTCCACAGGTTTTCTCCCTTGAATGCGTCTAATGGTTGTTCAAGAAAAGATGAAAATGTCTACTTGTRTGGTGTATTACTTAAATGCTTTTAATTCCCCATGCCTACCCTCTGAATAATCACTGCATTTTAGCACCATTTTAAGAGAAATTCCATAGTGAGTAGGGAAAAAACCTGAAATCAGGATATGTAGGAAAATCAGACTGGAAGAGTCTCATTCCCAGCAGTCTCAGACAACTGCATGTTCAAGTGATGCAAGCCTATGCTAAATACTTTCTCAATGTTCAATTTGCTGGGCTATAAAGACAGGCTCTTTTTGTTTGCTCTCCACTCCCCCCRTCCCAGCCATCTTGCTAGCCTTTCTCTGCACCTTTTCTGCCTTTAGTTGTCTTTCTCAAACACAGATCAACAGTGTTGTATAACAATACTGAAGAAGTTCTCAACCAGTCACATCCACTCTTTCCTCTGTTAGTAGTACTTCATCTGCTACATCTTAGAATTTCAGTGTCATATCATTTGGTTTATTTGTATCATTATGTGATGAAGCAAAACACTCTCTTCTTTTGTCTTTTCTAATGATGAGATCCTAACTCATAGCAGAAAACCTTTATATTAGACTTTTTTACTTTATATTTTAAATTCCATACCATTTCTAGAATCATAGTTCTCAAGGTCATCCAATTTTGCCAGAGTCATAGATCCTCTTCTGCATTAATGATGCCTCCCAGATATATACCATCATCGAAATTCATTGGTGTTCTAAATATTGAGTGCACAGATCATTAACAAAAAGACTGTAAGAGACTTATTCCAATACTTTCTTCAGAGGAAGCCTAAGAGTAACTGTCCTGTAACCTATATCACATATATGATTATAGCCTCTTTAACCAATTCCTCTCCTTTTACCATTTTCACTCTCCAGTTTAACAAGTTGGAACTTCATATAATATTCTATTTCAACTCTGATTAATTAGGTGTACTGTATTTCCTTTCTCTAGAAAATAATTTATTTTATTAAAGAAGGTGCCAGAGTAGGCTTGAAATTTTCTTTCTTTGATAAAATTTTGTGACATTTGTCCAGTTTCTCATTTGATTTGATGTCCATAATTATTATTTCTTTCAAAATGTGTCCTAAATTTTATATAGTATTCAACTAACAGACGTAGGTTGCTCAGGTTACTTTTTTCCCCATAAACATGCCCTATGTTCATTATTCTCCAAGCATATAGAACCACTTCAAGATAAAAGGAAACCATTAAAAAAACTTGATAATAGATCTCTGATTCCACAGGTTGATCCTTTCACAGTTCTGCAATAAAAATATATATATATATTATTCCCCTTAAATTAACCATTTTTCCCCTTAAATTAACCATATTTTTCAAAGTAGAAAAATATTTTGTAGCCAACTCTTCTTAAGCTATCCAGCTCTGCAGTAGCCCTGATTCTATTTTTCTTGTATCTTTCTTCATACACGGTTAAATTAATAACTTCCAGATATTTGTTCTAATATGCTTTCTAAGATTTACTTCAGCTTAACTCCTGAAAATTCATGTGTTATTGCTATGTTTTCCAGCCTCTGAGATCTCTTTCTTTGTTGTCTATTTCTTTGTAGACATCTGGAGTACCTGATGTATGGGAAGAGACTGAGAAAACTGGGATTTTTTTAGCCTTAAAAAGAGAAGGCTAAGGGGAGGAATCTTATAACTGTCTTCAACTACTAAATGGGAAAGTGCAGAGTAAACAGAACCAGAATTTTCTCAGAGCAGCCAGGACAGAGTAATATGAGAAGAGAGGATGGACACAAGACTTAACATGGGAAATTCCATTCAAATATAAGGGGTTTTAACCATACCGGTAGTCAGACACTGGAGCAGACTGCCCAAAGAGGTTGTGGGATCTCTGCCCCTGGAGTTATTCAAAGCTCCACTGCACAAGGTCCAGACCCACTTGATCTAGTTGAACTTATCTTGAGCAAGGGTTTGGACTAGCTGACCTCTAGTCAATCTAATCTGCATGGTGGTATGACTCCATGATTCCTTCCTGGCCATTTGATACTCTTAGGGCATCCCTAACATTGGTCATTAACACAGTCGGGTTTCCAACATTTTTCCCTTTTTCATGGAACTGAAATTCTAAATCCATTTTCAATGTTGGAATAAAAATTCTGAGTTTCTTACACAGATAGATCTATGAATGCTGCTCTCCCCTTCATTGAAAAATCTTTTCTCCTATTGAAACTGAGAATTCAGCAGACTTTGTTTGTCATTTCATTCAGACTGAAACTCAGCATAGACTTTCAATTCAAAGTTATTTTCTATTATACACTTTTCTCTAACATCTTCATTTCTTAACAAAAGCAAGCTTAAATTAGCATCAGCATCTGCTCGTTCAGTGACTATTAAAAAAAAAAAAAAAACATATACACCAGTCTTTACAGAAGTGAGTGGGTGCTGGACTTGTTCACAGCTTTTGTTCTCCAATTTATCTTGGAGAAGTTAATATTTAACTAAATAAATACATTTCTGGTGATATTTATCTTTCTAGAATCAATACTSAATCCACAACTACCACCAAATCCAGCCCTAATGTTCCATTGCCAGTATCATATTTTTTATCCTCTTTCTCCAAAATAATTTTTCTTAGAGATTTTTTTTTTATCCACTGTTTTTGTTTTGTTTTGTTTCCCTTTACAGCTTACGGCATACATAAAAAGATATTGAATAATTTGGAGAGGGGAGGGTTCCAGCTTTTCTGACCATTTAGACCTTTTGTGTCTTTCACTGTTCCAGTCGTGGCCACTACTCTTTTCTCTGTGATGTTCAGTTTCATTCTGTACATTAGTAATTTTAATGCCTCCAGTTTTTTGGCCCACACTCACATAGTTATTTCAGATATTCCTTAGTGACCATCCTCCACTCCAATGTCTGAATACTAACAGTTCCTTTTCCCCTTTCTTAATTTTCCCACTTCCTAATATCTATTTATCCATATAATGAACTTTGTGATAGAGATTATACAAGTTTCTCACCATCATCTTATGTCATTTTACAGTTTCAAAAATTTTCTGTCACTTTTGCAAATCAGAAGTTAAGTACCCCTAGCTGCTCAGGTGAAACACATCTACAAAGAAAAGTCTTTTTCTGTGAAAGTCTCCTTGGGACTGAGCTTAAAAAACCTTCTTAAAAACCCATCTTTGATCCACAATTTGATCTTTGTTACCTTGTCATTCTTTGAGTCCCTTTCAGGGAAATGAAACATTTCACTGAAGGTCACCCAAGTCTCTGCTTTTTTATTGTTTTGATCCATTCCAGCTTGAATTTGGATATATCATTTGTTCTAAGATAATAAACAGTTAGTCAATTCTGCCCTAGTTCTATGTGGACCCTTTTCAGCATTTTATGTGGAGCTTAAGGCAGATTTTCTGAAGATCTTGAAACTTGAGCACYGAGTGTCTTTGAAATTTACCTAAAAATTACCTTTGAAAATTAGGGGCATAAGTATTGAATGTAGTTTCTAAACTCTGGGTCTTCCTTGTGTGTCTAGATAGGATATGGCTTATTCTGAAAATCTGGGTTTTTTTGTGATGATTGCTGAACATGCTAAAAYTCGAAAATCCTGACATAATCACTAGCATTCCTCTAAAGTGACAAAAATAAACCTCTCCAATATGTTCATTTCTCTGCGGTTTTACAGCTTTGCAGCAAGCATACTCTTCAGGAAGCACTGCGGATTCAGAGGCACTCCCATGCTGCTTTTTGTGATTAGCAGATCTAGTAAGTGGATACATATGTAATTTTAATGAAAACTTCTGGAGTTCCATGAATGTTTTTAAAGTGCAAATGGTGTAATCTTCTGAAAGAATCAGCAAATTATAGTCATTTTTACATTTATAAAAATACATATAAGAACTAAAAGCATATGCACTAAAACTTGTTAATTAACTCCAGTCTATCAACGGTCATTGCAAATGGCAGCTCCACCAAGACACTCACTTTAATCAAACAAATCTTCAGCCACTTCCAAACCTTTCTTCTGGCAAATACTTCTGCAGAACCATCAGCCTTAGCAACTAGCCTATTTACGTTTCATCAGACCAGAGGTAGAGTGAATATGACACAGGAGTTCTTCAGCAAGGATGAATTTTTCACAAGACTGCTGAGCTGGTCTAATAGCTTCCTACCACTAAAAAAATTCAGCTTTCTCCTTTTTCCCCCTCCCAGCTGCATATACTTACCACTGTCTTTACACTAGTTCCAACAATTTGATGAGTCAATTCAGCTCACTCAGCAAGCAAAAAAGGGAGATAATTTTCTGCCTGTTGAATAAGTCTAATTGTCTCATCAAGGGGTCAGATGAGCTTCAGAGGCAGCAAAAAAAAATGAGACAGGATCACACAGCCTGAGTGTAATGGGAAAGAAGACACAGGATCTACCTGCGCTGACAGAGCAACACAACCATCTTTAGAAACTCACATTTATTGTCATCCACATCATGACACTAAAAATGTGACTGGTAATGTGAGTATCTTCAAATATGTTCCAGGCACTTCACTCTCAAGACATTGCCTTGCTAAGCTCAGACAAACACCTCAAGAGTTCATTATCCGAACTCAACTGAAGCTCTTTTGTCTAATAAGTAGAAGAGGTTCTCATAATTCTTACATCTCCCTCATTTTTAATAATTTTCTTTTAGTTTAAAGCCCATTGTGAACTGATGGTTTATGAAGAATTTGACCAATCCCATCACACAGGGTCTTCCTTCTTAGATGCAAAAATCAATATTAAAAATATACAAAATGTATGTCTGATATTGTCTTTCCCATGTAAGCACTGTCTTCAGCTGTCACAAAGAAGATAGAGGATCACAGCTAGCAGCAGAGATATTCATAAATTAGCATCCACTTTGAAACGTGTTCCCTACAGGAAAAAGTCACGGAATCTTGCTTTAGCAAATAATTTGAAGAAACCATATTGCATATCCTTCTATCCTTATTGCAGCATCTGCTACACAGAATGTTCCCTATTTTATCTCTTGCTCCCTATTTTATCTGCTTGTCCACAGCTTGCTGGCTATTGTGTTTAAGGCGCTGTTTATCAAGAAGCTAGACAGCAGAGGCTGTTGGTGTGATTTGTCCAAGATAGTGCACACTGGGTCAAACAAAACCCTGTGGCGGGAGTGGGGGACTGCCCCAAGCACATTTAGCTGGGCAAATCTTCTGGATCCTATGGCAGGGAAAACATAGGAGCAGGATTCTGAGGATCAGGCCTAAAAGCGGCAGACCAATAAACAGACTTTTCAAGCAGTATTTGTTATAACCTAGAAAGCCACCAAAACTGAGAGCTGGAGGAAAGGATCTGTCTGTCAAGGATCAGTAGTTAACGGAAAAAGTCGTTTACGAAGCTTCTTATTTTTATTCTTATGTGGCAGAACTGAATTATCCCAGGTTCAAAAACTATTGTCTTCCAAGCTGTGTTCCAGTAACCTGAAGCTTTTAGATATTCAAAACTATTTTGTGGTCACTGGAGGAAGAAGGTGCAGGCAGCTCCACCTCAGAGCTCTGGCTCACTGTGCGTCCTGTCATACTCAGAACAAATCAGCAAACTATTCCCGTTACTAAACACTCGTGTTATTTTCATGGTAAATCCTGACATCCAGTCCTTCCATTTGAGTACAGCTCCTTCTGTACCTTACCGTGACTGCATATGGTCAGCTTCCGCCAGTAAAGACCTGCTCATCAAGAATGACTTTGCAGGACTGGCACTCAGCCTCTGAAAGCAGCTCCAGCTTTGCCTTGCCTTCTGCAGGCAAAATGCCAGCCTCTCTGCATTAGATTATCTGGTATTTCATTGCAGTCTGGGAACTAGATGCAGCATTCATCTCTGCATTAAATGTGACAGCTATTTTTTTAAATGAAGAAGCCTAAAATATTGATTCACTTCAAACAAGACTGCAATGTGTACATTCTGAAACTAATTAAAAATATTATTAGAAGAGCAAAAACTTTTTCATGAATAAGCTTTATGTGCACTTGAGGGTAAAACATGACATACTAAAGGGGCAGTAATATTAATCTTTGAAGAATACAAATTTCCTAGTCAGCAAAAATCTACTGGGGTTGTGTACTTTTTACAAAAAATTAATTCATTGAGCTACTGTAGAATCCTTTATAGTTAATAATTAAAATTCTAAAAACTTTTTTTCAGTGTGTAATAAATATGGCTAACAATCAAGATAGATGAGACAAAAGTAGAAAGGTTTGTTGGATGATTTAAGTTAGAGAAGTTGCTACATCAATATATTGTACTCTAAAAAGGGTATGCATCATTAAAAAAGAAGGCTCTATAATTAATATGTTTTCATACAACCTACCTTATTTCCCCGGAGATCACTAACCAAACCCCTTTAAAAATCAATTAGTTCAAGCACTTAGCTTAGTACCACATTAGATAGGAGCAATAGAGATACTAGCTGAAGTTAAAATTACAGCAACTTTATTTTTAATTGCTGCCCAAAATGCCAGATTTACATACTATTAAATACATTTCAGTGGCAGAATGACCACTAAGCATTTTTGGACAGAGCCAGAAAAATTAATTACATTCATTATAAAAAATATCACTTAGCATTCAGAACATCTGCATTGTTGTCAGCAATAATAAATGTGATTAAGCTTGTATAAATTTCACTTTATTAACCAGTACAATAACTCAATAGGTTTGCAGAACTGAGGTGATACTATACTTCACAACACTGAAATAGCCATGTACAATGTAGGAGAGTTCTAGAAAAATATGCCAAGTCTGAAAGGAAGAACTTTGTCCTCTCAAGGACAATTTCACCTTCCTCATGTTCTGACAATAAGTGTCAGAACAAGGGAAAATTTTGGAACTGAGGATTTTAACAGAAAAAGTTTAATCACATCTGTTAAGCATTAGCAGTACAATAGTCCTGCTAAAGTTAATGTGTAGTTTTGGGGGTTTGGCTGCATTCTTTAAGGATAACGAACAAAATTACTTGTAGGGAAATGTGCTTTATGTCCTGAGACAGCACAGTTGACTGAACCTATACAATTGTATATTATCCCTGTACAATCCTACAGAAGGCTGATGAAGCACGAACATTGTTCAGCCCATATGATAAAAATACATTGCTAATATTTGGCACTTGCATTCTGAAGAAAAAATAAAATATAAGTAGTAATATTTACAAGTAAAAGATATTTTCCTGTTAATGAGGTGAAACTCCAAGCTCCTAGAACACTGCCTCGCTCAGACAGTGTAGGTCATTGTTATTGCCCCATAACACAGGTTTAGGTGACAGTAAGATACCCTAAACATCTCTGAGCAATCTGGTACAAGCTCCTGCCATCAGTGACACAGGAAGAACTGGTCCTGGTGGAGATCCCAGTCTTTTTTCTCTGCTACAGTCTCACAGAATCACAGAATGGGTAAGGTTGGAAGGGACCTCTGGAGATCATCTACTCCAACCTCCCTGCTCAAGCAGGGTCACCTAGAGCATGTTAGGATCACATCCAGGTGGGTTTTGAATATCTCCAGAGAAGGAGACTCCACAACCTGTCTGGGCAACCTCTGCCAGTGCTCTGCCACTCTCACAGGGAAGAAGTTCTTTCGCATATTCAGGTGGAACTTCCTGTGGTTCACTTTGTGCCTATTGCCTCTTGTCCTGTCACATGGCACTACTGAAAAGAGTTTGGCCCCRTCCCCTTGACAAGTTAGACTAGGACATATAAGCTAGGCTGTATAATTTAGACATTACAGTTCCCCTAGATGCAGCAGAAGGACCATACCTACAGAGGAAAATTTGCACTATCTTAGACTTGTCATTTACAATAGAATGAGCCACCCTCGTGATGCCTGTTTTGATCCCTATTGAGAAGAGATAAAGTTTAGAAAACAAGAAACAATGAACTGCTTGTATTTTAAATAACATTAAAGGAATTTCACCCTGGTGTCAGTTTTGCATTATTCCAACAGACTAAGAAAAAAATCAGCAGGAGTCCTATAGAATCACATCCAAACTCTCCAGCTTAAAAATATAGTCCTTCATAATTACAGGAAGCTGCTTGAGAACCCTTCCTACACGGAGACTGTACTGCTCAAGTCCAACACACACCATGTGCAAACAGTTGGTAAGAATGCAGATATGCAGTCTGGAGAGTTGGMCCAGCCAACATAGATAGACAATATACATATTTATGACATATTCATACATTCAGTAGTGAGAAAAGGAGTCAAAATTGAATAGAGAAAATCAAGAAGCAGGCGTACTTAATAAAATGAGAAAATGTCTTGTCAAGCTCAGCATCTCCCATAAGTCACAAATAGATGACATTGTCTCTTGGAAAGTCTCCAATGTCATGAAGGTGGAAAAGTGTCCAGGGACCTTGAGTCAGTTAATGCAAAGAAGAATAACTTCTTGAAGGAGAGTTGCAAGTATAAGCATAAGCATAATGCCACTGATTTCAGAGGACAAGACAAAGGAAATGAGAAAATGTTTACCAGGATTTAAAAGAATATTTTGAAAGCTTCTTGCCTTCTTCGTTTTTTTTTTTTTTTAATATCCATCTCAGTTTGAACAGTACCCCTTTGAAGTGCCATAGCAAAGAACATTTTATGGTGACACAGCCCCCTTCTGCTGCGGCATTGTTGGGGAGTGGTGGATTGTTTCCTCACTTATATCACAGCAATGAGGAGGAAAGATCAAAAATGTTTCATCCACAGGCAGCAGTTCCTATGTGAAGTTGTAATCAGTCATACTTAATAAAAAATTAAAATTAAATTTAAAAAATAAAAATAAATTTCAGAGGCAAAATTTTCAACTTGCTGTGAAAGACATGATGGTGTTGTATGGCAATTCAGGATGACATGCACTATATACAATCTAATTAATATTGCATGGATAACTTAAGCTAAGTTGCAGTGAACAGGTAAGAAAAGGAGAGCTGCACTCTTCTATCAGTCTCCCATGCAGAGGATCATCCACTCTGTTTTGCCTGAAAGATTATGACATATGTTGTGCCCATCAGTGTAATAGCCAGGTGCTTTTGTACATCTAGTACTTGAATACAATGTTGAGAGAAACAAAACACTGAATGGCAAGTACTGTTTCCTGCAGCATTTTGGCTCTGTTGGTCACCAGATCTTTATGTTGTCCTGTAGCCAAGACAAGGAAGGTCTAGGATTGATCTCTAGATAAATCCAGAGACTGTGGCCCCAGTACAGAACTTGTTTCGTTTGTTGGAGGCTAGTTTGACTGATGTTGCAGCATCTAGGAGAAATGTATGCTGATAGCAGAAAAGAGGCTCAGGAAAACAATCTGGGACTTTGGAGGGACACGCTTTAGAGACAAGCAGCAGTTTCAGCACATAGAACTTTCTACATGATCCTGAACATCAAGGCTGGAAACAGTATATGACCCAAGCTTTGTGTCCCAAATGAAAGCAATTCTTATGCTCGTTTATCACCAGTGATATTTCTGTGGGTGCTGATAATCTCATAAGGAAATCCCAGCTCTTTTGCATACCGTCTCCTCCTGAGACCAAAAAGCCCTCTAACTATATTCATCTTGTACTTTTTTGCCCCTGGGAAAAGAAAGTTAGGGAGATAAAATTTGCATCTGAGTGGCAAAGAAGGGAAGAGGTAGAAAGAGACTGGAGCCTCGGGATACTGCCACATGTGAACAACAGGATATCACCCTCTGGTCTCTTCCAGGCCTGGAAAGAAGAATACAAGACATTAAGTTGTCCCCTTCTCAAGGAGTGAATACCGTGAGGATCAGAGAAGTAACAGTTACTGCAGGAGTTTGAAGGTAAGGGAAGAGACACGAATGAGAACAGGGACCAGCACWGGTTTATCCTGAACATACGGGGAACTGATAGGACTAATTACACCATGCACGCATGCACATCTGTGCACACACACGCACYTGCATACTATGGCAAGGGGCAGAGGGAGTTCAAAAATTAAAATCAAGCCCAAAACATGATATACTCTTTCTGAAACCAAATATTTAAATTTGGGTCCAAGTCTCAAATTATGGGGGCGTGACTTTTTTTTTTTTTCTGAACCTTTGATACTGGCAACACAGCTCTTTCTGCCGTAAAGTAATTATAGCACTCTTAATTAGATTGGGAGATTGCTCCAATGTTCCTGAGACACCCTCCATAACAAATATAGACACCCTTACAGCAGTCACATATACATTTATGGAAAAAGCAACTTAAATAGCAGCTATAAACAGATTAAGGGGGTCTGGTGACATCAGTATTATAAAAATGATTTTTAACAGCACCAGTTAAAAAATTATTTAAAATTCTTTTCATTTTTATCACATCAAAATACATGGATGTCATTTAAAATTGCAGTTGAGAAAAACAAGCGCTCTTCCTTATCAACTATGCCATGCATCCTGAATAAAAGGTGATTAAGAAGTTATACTACACCAGGAATAGTTCTAAACACCCTTGCTGCATCAGAAGGAAGCTATTTCATGCAAGTCTGACATTGCAGTTTTTGCTTCACTTGAAGTATGCATCAAGGTTGCAGGGCTCATGGTGGAATTGTATAAGTGCATAAGTATTTGAACTTGATGGTTTCCACTTCCTTCCTAGTACTTTCTTCACTAACCAAAATTTGGGTTGCTTTTAAAAGATATGAGATAAAGATTGTGTTGCTGTGCTAAATTCCATTCTACCAAAATAACTGAATTGTAGAAGGCACTCCCAATTTCAGTAGACCTTGGTTGTTTTGCTTGACCTTCAGCAGATGTCCAATTAAGTCTGAACAATTTATATGATATTACCTTTCCATTGATAATTCTGGAATTAAACTCATGAGCTCTCTAGAGAAAGATCAGTGTTATACCTTTCCTCTTTAATTACAGTAGTTGAAGATGAATGAATATACCAAAACTTATTAGATAGTTGATAATTTAATATCCGTTCTGAATTCTGATTATTCCATTCAAACATCTGAAGATCTTTCAACATATCTTATGATAAAATTTCAGTAATTGTTCAGCTGGGCACTGACTGTATTCTTTTCTCTTTAATTCTACACAGATACAGCCAAAGCGATTAGTATTAAGAAACAAAGACTTTCAGATGAGGTGAATGAAAATTTCTTGGGTAATGTACTCAATTTGTTGCTTCTGACAAATGCATAAAAATCATCTAAGACAGCATGTGCAGGAGCAGAGCAGAAGACCCATAGACAACTCTCCCAGAGGAAGTGAGAGTTCAGTATAGAGAAATCTCACTCAGTCTGCTCTAGCACTGTAGCTCCAGCATCTCCTCGTATTTTACTGAGAACATTTCAGTGGMAATGGAACTCCAAAAGCTCAAATTCAGAGTGAGTTACAATCAAAAGGACCTGTTAGGTACAGCCTATAATGTAAACACCTAACGTCGGTTTCCATAATTAGAGGTCTACGTGCAAGCTACTTGTCTGGGCACTTTGTAGACCACCAAGAGTGGTCTACAAGGTGTGGATGTAGCTCATTTTGTCTTCAGGAAGATGTCTAAAAGAGGTCCGATGATACTAGTAAGTACCATCTTCAGTGGTCAGCATGGAGGTTGCTAAATTATTTTAGTATTGCAAATTTTAAAAACATTCAGACCTTGCCCAAAGCCAATTGAAATTAAGCAACAGTACTGGATTAACTTCAGAGATTTMAAGCTAAAATAGGAATACACTGGCCTATTTTATTCAAGTAAACTAATTGACATATGAAGGGTGCCTTTTTTCAACCTTTCAGGGCTTTACCCTATATCATAATTTAGCACACCACTTCCTCTCTTCTAGACTCCAGTGCAGCCACACTGAGATCCTGGAGAAAGCATATCCTGTGCACCAGAAACTGAAAGTCAGATCTTATATTTACATTACACAAATCCATGGGCCCAGATGGAATGCAGCCATGGGTCCTGAGGGAGCTGGCAGATGTTATTGCCAAGCCACTCTCCATCTTTGAAAGGTCCTGAAAACTGGAGAGGTGCCTGAGGACTGGAAGAAAGTCAATGTCACTCCAGTCTTCAAGAAGGGCAAGAAGCACGACCCAGGCAACTACAGGTCAGTCAGCCTCACCTCCATCCCTGCAAAGGGGATGGAACAGCTCATTCTGGATGTCATCTCCAGACATATGGACGAGAAGAAGGTGATCAAGAGTAGCCTGCATGGATTCACCAAGGGGAAATCCTGCTGAACCAATCTGATAGCCTTCTATGATGGAATGACTGGCTGGGTAGATGAGGGAAGAGCAGTGGACATGGTCTGCCTTGACTTCAGCAAGGCTTTTGACACTCTCTCCCATAACATCCCCCTAGACAAGCTCTGGAAGTGTGGGTTAGACGAGTGGACAGTGAGGTGGATTGAGAACTGGCTGAAAGGCAGAGCTTAGAGGGTCATCATCAGTGGTGTGGAGTTGGAGGCCTGTGGCTAGTGGTGTCCCCCAGGGCTCARGACTGGGTCCCAWCCTGTTCAACTTCTTCATCAATGACCTGGATGAGGGGACAGAGTGCCTCCTCAGCAAGYTKGYTGAYGMTMCCAAKCTGGGAGGAGKGGCTGACACACCTGAGGGCTGTGCTGCCATTCAGAGAGACCTGGACATGCTGGAGAGCTGGGCGGAGAGGAACCTCCTGAGGTTCAACAAGGGCAAGTGCAGAGYCCTGCACCTAGGGARAAATAACCCTAGGCACCAGKACARGCTGGGGGCTGACCTGCTGGAGAGCAGCTCTGCAGAGAAGGACCTGGGAGTGCTGGTGGACAGCAAGTTGACTATGAGCCAGCAATGTGCCCTTGTGGCCAAGAAGGCCAATGGTGTCCTGGGCTGCATTAGGAAGAGTGTTGCCAGCAGGTGGAGGGAGGTGATCCTGCCCCTCTACTCAGCCCTGGGGAGGCCTCATCTGGAGTACYRTGTCCAGTTSTGGGCTCCCCAGTMCAAGAGAGACATGGAGCTACTGGAGAGAGYCCAGMRTAGGGCTACAAAGATGATCAGAGGGCTGGAGCATCTGCCCTACAAGGAACGGCTGYGAGAGCTGGGCCTGTTCAGCCTGGGGAAGAGAAGACTGAGGGGGGATCTTATCAATGTGTACARGTACCTGAAGGGAGGGWGTCAAGGGGACGGGGACAAACTCTTTTCAGCTGTCCCATGTGACAGGACAAGAGGCAATGGGCAGAAACTGAAGCACAGGAAGTTCCGCCTGACCGTGAGTGGGAATTTCTTCCCTGGGAGAGTGACGGAGCACTGGACCAGGTTGCCCAGAGAGGCTGTGGAGTCTCCTTCTCTGGAGATCTTCAAGGCCTGCCTGGATGCAACCCTGTCTAACATGCTCTAGGTGACCCTGCTTGAGCAGGGGGTTGGATTAGATGATCTCCAGAGGTCCCTTCCAACCTTACCGATTCTATGATTCTATGATTTATTTCATTGGTAGACACAGCTTGAAGTAGAGATGCTTTGATATGATTGTGTGATAAACTTTACTAATCTTTCCACTGCACATATTTTTATGCTCTATTTTTATGTTTTTATTGATTTACTGTTTCTCAATTGTCCAGTTTGAACTGAGTGAATCACAAAAACAGACCAAATCTATTCCTGCTCAAAGATTATATACACTAAATTATCACAGCACAGGAAAGGAACTCAAACACAGCCAGTAAAAATTGAAAAGAAAGTTATGCAGGAAAATCTCTCAAATTTTTTGACTTGCTGCATATTCSTACAGACAGTAGATCCACCAACAATATTAATTTACTTTTATTGTCCAGGGCAGAAGTTACTTTCCTTTGTGCCAAGCTGGAACATTTTCTGCTAGTAAAAAAAATAAATAGACCACAGAATCAGAAAACAATTCTTCTTTCTGCCTCTGGAAATCAGAGAGGAACATTTTAGAGGAATGTTGCTTGGAAATGCTTCAGATCAAATAGTCATTGTCCAATGTCACRTCGAGTAATCAGTGATAATACTCATAATTGTTTTGAGGAGCATGAAATAAGACTCTTTATAGGTGCACAGCCAGTTTTACAGAGATGCGCACTCACCATAGTTACAAGTGCTTTACACTCTTATTTGACTCAGTAAAGAATCTGTTCTCTTATTCCAGCTTCACTCTATTATCAATTATAAATGTTTTACAGCTCAAGCACAGGCTCAGTCAACCGAGGGCTTAGTAAATGTGTTATTTATATAGTTATTTGTTAAAATGAGCTTCATTGCATTACCGAATGTTAAGACAAATTGTTGTGCCCTTTAGATTCATTATAGATGACAAAATATTAAATTAATCTTGAATAGGTATTCACCTTTCATCACACAGAAACCTAAATGGTTAGATCTTATCAACAGGGGAGTCTTTTTAATCTTCTTCCTTTATTAACCACAGAACAAAAATGATTGTTGTTTTTTCTGCCCTTCTCTTTAAAAAATCTTATAATGCTTGTTCAAGGGGATAAAACCAGACCTCCCTTCAAATAAGGAGCAAAACCAGTCTTTAGTGAAGAAAAGCCTAACTAGCTTTACTGACTTTGGGCTGCCAGGTACTATCTCACAGTGAGACATTAGTTAAGTGTCAAAGGGAAGAGAGCTTTTTATACAGGTACTTTATCGTACACAAGCAAGGAGTGTATTATCATCTGGTCTTGTAACTTCCTTTTTCACTGTGCTACTCCAGATTAAAAAAAAAAAAAAAAAAAGATTTGGGACATAAATGTCATCTTCTGTGTCATTAACCCAAAATCTATTAGAATTTTATTAGAAAATAAGTACTAAGACAGTACAGCTACATTTCCTCCCTTATGCTGTGCTAAATTGCTTGTGAAAGTGATATATCATGATTCTTTCACTGCAGTCATTGCAAAACATGGAAGACAAGCCCACATACTGTGTACATTAAATGATAATGTTAAATTGGCAATGAAGCAATGAACATCTCCCTAAATCTCCAGGCAGGTTGTACAAATTTCCCTTTTGCAAGGTCTTGATAAATAAAGAAATTGTTTCCATCGAGGGCTGAGAAAATGGTACTAGTAAATTTCCTTGTTGATATATCCACCTCACAAGCTATTACCCTTTTTTTAGAGACCAGTTTTTAACTAAAAACCACCAAAAAAGAAAGTGTTGCTGTATTTCTCTGCTCGGGGCAGGCAGTTCCTTCATTATTAAAAGTCAGAAAAGTCTTCTGAAAGAAAATACATTTCTGAGTCAAGAATTTAGAGGCTATGAAATGTTATTAAGGTTTCTGCAAAAGAGAAAAGTTCACAGCTCATTTGAGTTTTTAAAAAACTCATATTGGAAAGTAGAAGGCAGCAGAGGCTGAATTTCTTCCTGTGCAACTGGTCGGCACAAGGTTAAATGAAGAGATAAGTTATGCACAGACTTCAGGCTACCTGCTCAGGTCAGTTTTACCCAGAATGAAGCACATGAAGACCCTGTGAAGGGCAGATCCAAAAAGCCAAAAAAAAAGGTGAGCTGAAAAAGCACCTAAAACTGGTGCTTTAGGCCTCTCTGGGTTATTTGCACACAGGTACACTTGGCAATGTTGAATTTTCTGAATTAGCAAAGTGAACACCTCTGTTCCTTGTAAGATGAAATCAAAATGAAGGCCTGCACTTCAGTACGAAGCCACAAGTCTCCGGCTTCGCCTCCACAGTGACCCACAGAGGACAAAAGCAGGGGCTAAGGCAAGCAGTAGTTCCCAGGCACAGTTAGCAGACCTCTCTCCTCCACCTCRAAATCGCCCTGGTCTCCCACAGGACACAGGTAACCTCAGTAAAGAGCCCGTTTCTAATTCTCCTGCTCCCACAGCTGCTGATGGCGATGATAGTCCATGCAGCTTTCAATCTGCACAAAAGAGCACCAGGAGAAATTAAAGCTCTTCAGGCTGGAACTGCTGCTGCAGAATATAATCAAACCATCAGATGCTGGCAGCTATTTTCCAGCCTTTGGAGATCTGAGTGTGTGTAGCAGGACCTGGATTCCAGAAATGAAAACAGCCTGTGGGTGGGGAGCTGAACCAGCATGTTTTCCAGTCCTCATTCAGTTTCAGATGAGACTGAAGTCATTTCTAGTTTAGGTCCTAGATTAGGCCAATAACCATTTCCGAGCAAGTCCAGCAACCCCTTGAAGCATTTAACACTGAAAAATACAGCATGTAAAAACAGGAATGGTCGAKTGACAAAGGCAAAACCTCAGAGTGCAGTTTAGCTGGAGGGAAAATCCCTGCTCCWTCACGGGAACAGTCATCTTTTTGTTCACAGCACCACAGGGTYCTTGTATCCCTCACATCCAGCTTGAGAAGGTGGAGAGAAAGCACAGTGCTGGAGAGGTGCAGCCATGCTGTGTAAATTAAGCAGAAGAGAGAGAAAAAAGGAAATCTACTCCCACACACACAAATCCCAGCCATTCGGAAACTCATACACGTCTATACAGCAATGTGCCCCATAGGACTGCAAGGTTKCAAAAACATATAGAGTGACCTGCTGTAAAAACAGTGCATTGCTGTCTGTTGTGGGAAAGTGGGTGGAGATCAAAGGTACAACCAGGTTCACTATGGCTCAACACAAAGAGTACCTGCATTGAGCTGGATCCACTAGCATCTGCCAAGCAGCACACCATGGTGCAGAAATGAGGCTTTCTTACCCTTCCAGGRTGAGTCAAAGAAGAGTAGGAGCAGGAAAGGTGTTATGTGGCCTTGTATACCCTTAGAGGTACAAACTATCCCCATGGTGAATAGTTCCTCAGCAGAGATATCACTTCACACTCAATTCATTATTTTGAAGTAGTAACTGGAAATATTTGTTGGTTCAAACCGGGCACAATAGTAATTTCAAAGTGATGGTTCAGTATCAGTTCCCATTCCAGGAAGAGATAAGGCATTGAATCAGTTACCTGCTCATGGCTAGGGCTAGGTTTAGCTGCCTGATTTTGAGGAAAGAAGGGGATAAAATACCCCCATGTATGAAACACAAGATCCATTTTTGCTGTGTACTTGCAATCAGTACCTGGTTGTSTTTCTCAAGAGACAAAAAAGTAGAGCGTTAAAGGTACTCCTATTCCTGTCACTGTCAGAAAGGCTGTTTGTGAGCATGCTTAATCAGAGAGTAGCTCTTCAAAGGACAATTCGTCTTTGCATACACATTCTTTATATTCTGCTGCCAAAGCAATGTCAGGTTGGGTCAGGTGCCTTCAAGGCAACTTTAACTTGAGCACCTTTCTTCAAAAGACATTAAAAATGATTTACATTTTTCCTCCCTAAATCAGCATTTTTGGTATCATTTATGTAAGCGCCAAGTTTGCCTCATTCTTCACCTCTATTTTGGCCTACCTTTCCCCTCCCCTGTGCACTCCTGAATACCACTTGTATGCCAAGAAACCTGTATTGATGAATGCAGAGTTTGTTCAGTTTAGAAGAGGAAACTATACTGCATAGCCTTGTATGTAACCTACACTAAAAATCTATCTAGCAGTGGCTTAAATCTTTCATGAACAGGAGTCATTTTCCTGAATATGATACTTTCTCTACAAATGGCACATACCCCAGACCTGGAATTCAGCCATTTTTTTCTCATTACATTTCTAAGCTCATATTATGCAGTATATGCCAGGATGACACAAAGTGACACACTGTGACCTCCATACTGCCATGAGAAGGCGTATTTTTAGATTTCGAACAAGTACTCAAATACTGTGGTGATTAGTTCACATTAATTTTTGTTCTTTATTGCTGATAGTTTTTTCTCTGATAGGTTAACATTTTCCCATCTATGTGCCCCAGCCATCAAGGAAAACTACTAAAACAATTTTGTTAGTTTGTTTGGGGGATTGTTGGTTTGAGGCTTGAGGATTGGATCTTTTTTTTTTTTTTCCTTTTTCAGAAATACGTTTAGTTTACCATGCATTAAAGTACTCAGCAGAAACCATAGTACAAATTTGGGAGAAATTATGCAGGGAATAGATAAGAACTGAACATTATTCATGTCTCAAATAACTTGATAATATGTTATTATCTCTTACTCTCAGAGTGGCTRAAGGAGCTATGAGAAGTGATTGCTTAGATATTCCAGTGCTTGTGTGGCACAACGGTGTGACTGTTTTCAATATGGCTCAGGATACTGTCTTCACTTATATTTAATGCCAATGTCAAGCACACAACATGAGGGCACTAAAGTCTTTTCAGATGTTAATGACTCACACTCTTTAAATATGTCACATGCCTAGACAAATCCACCTTCCCATAGAAGGCGCCAAATGCCATTAGATGAGGCAGATGTTCCTAGCCAACCTGATTGTGAACTAAAGTGACCCTCATCTATTTTAGATTTATCAAATACTAAAGGCTCCTGCCCCTGCCAATGAGAGTTGGGGCAGGCAATTCAAAGAGATCATTATACAACAACCAGCTACCAGAGCCAACCAAAGAAAATCCTGCCTCCCTGAGGGAAGACAAGCCCACAGGAGCTGAGGTGACCACGGCACAGGCAGTGTCCTCACTGACCGGGGCACAGCCCCACCATGTCTAAGCACAATGACCTTGATGACCATGACATCTATCAGCCATTCAGCGGCACGATGAGGTGAATAAGTCAGATGCAGGGTCCATCCAGGAAGATGTTTTAGGAACAGCAGGAGACAGGCCAGAGACCAGACTGGGAGTGTAGATCTGGGGTCCAGAAAGTTCACCAGCAAGCCAGGACAGACAGAGCAACCACAACTTACCCCAGCCTGGACTGGGGACTTGTGCTTAAATGAGGCCCCTGACCCATGAGCAGAGGATACATGGGGATTAGGGTAACTGAGGCCAGGTGGCGCCCTCAGGGCCCAGACACCGTTCTACCTCAAAAGGCAATAAATGTCAAAGTCAGCCTGCCTGCTTCCAGGATGCTTTCTTAGTGTACACGTAGTGGATTTTGAACATGGGTAGTCACAAACATATGAATGGTAGGACCTTCAATTTCAAAAGATTCTTTTCCAGTTCTCAGTTATCAACCATAACCTCACAAACAGAAAGATATTATCCCAACAAAACACTGGAATCCCAAAACCTAGCAATGCAGCCCTTCGCCAAAGTCTACCCATAACTCACTAAGAAAAGATGCCAAAGATGCAGTCCTTTAAGAACTAATAATGTCAAAATGATAACATGGAATATGTTATGAAATGGAATATGATATGTCATGGAATATGATGTTGTGTTCTCAGATATTTACTCGGTAACCAACCAGGAGATTATATATGAATTATGTTGTGAAACAAGAGATTAGTAAAGAGTAAATCTAGCCAATAAAGAAGTATTATATCAGTTCATTAGAAACATGGACTGTATCAAGCTCTTTACTGTAAACATGAATGGAATAATTTCTGCAGCTATGACAGAGCAATCTGAAGAGATCATTGTACAGAAAAAGTCCTCTTTACTGAAGCACTAAAAACCATTCAGCCAACAGCACTTTTCTGTTTGGGTGTCATCTCCAAGTGCTTTACACTGCCAAAGACATTCAAAGCCTAAAAATAAGATGACGGTGTCTGTTCCACACCAGATAAGGGCTTAAACATAGCTTTCAATCCCTATATTTAGATATATTCTTTTTCAAAATGTATTCCTCATGTGCTTTACCAAATATTCAACACAAATAGATCCGTATTACCAAAAGGGGAGAAAATGCTTTGGTGTCTCCCATATCCTGTAGTCTTGGAGAGTTTTATAGTACCAGGGTACCTCACTAACTCTATTATAAACAGGGACAGCTTCAGACAAAAGTAAAATGGGCAATTGCCTTGGGCAATACATCTCCTAAAAGTGCTAACTCCCTATGGYTTCTCTGCCATTTTTGCCTGCACCAAAGCTGCAAAGAGCCCAGCCAGGGACGGATGCCATCACCATAGGGAAGGGACTGGGCTGCCAGGGGTAAGTGACTCCTGAGACAGGGTTCTTCACAGCGGCACATCTGTACCTCAGAGGTCAGTCTCTACCTGCTCCCTCACCATCCATTCTCTGTTTCTTCAGAAGAAACAGCCTTTCCTCCATGGAGACAAATCCTGCTTTTGCCTGCACTGCAAGGAGACCTGAGTGGGATCTAGGAGGGGAAGACAAGACTCACAGCACAGCATTTGGCRGACATTTGCTGAGGCAAAAGCAGTCTTCCATGATACCACGCTGCATGCAGCCGTAGCCCCAGTAATGACTGATTTGGCAAATTTCTTTTCCAGGCAATCTAGCTCAAAAATGGCAAGCAGACTCTTTCTATCTTGTTTACCTGTTAGCGAGAAGGGAATAAATGAACCATGCACACGCATGTGTATAACTTCTGTATATTGGGAAAGTTACCTGTCCTTCACTTCCCCATTTATTAAACTCTTATTTCGACAGGTTCTTGCACACATGCTTGGACAATTTTTAGAAGTGTCATCAATCTAAAATTGCAGTTGAGTTGCTCTATCACCCCCCTGTTCAGGCTGTGACTGAACAGTTTCTTTTAATAAATGAGTGATATGGCTGGTTGTTATCAACCTACTGTAACATTTAATAGATATTCATAACATATATTAATCATGAGCAAGTTTACAGAAGATTCAATCCTGCAAGAAGCAGAGAACACTCAACTCTCCTTGAAGCCAATGAATACAGAAAGGTTGAGATTTTTGTCCTCTCAAGTACAGTGTTGCAAATGCCAGCTCTTCTTTCCGGACACTAAAAAAATTAGCGCAGCTTTCCAAAGAAGTACAGGATAAGAATTCTGCCTTTAAAGAAAACTTTCTGAATTTTCTCTGGCTGCATTTAATCACAGAGATTCTGCTTGGCATATAAATACCCAAACAGAAAATAAAAATGTTGGCATTCCTTTGCAGATGCAGAAGTCAGAAAACTTGGTGAATTAAAAATTAACCAAGTATACAAGAACAAAAACACAGCTTCCTAAAATTTACTAACCTATTAAAGTGAAATATGGAATTGCAATTAAGATTAATGGGAAACAACTGGAATGAATTTCAATCAGTTTTATTTTGAAAGCATGTGGGCTTCTTTTCATCATTTATGTGAAATTATCAAATCTAATCTCATTATTGTTGTTTCTTCCCTATCACATCAAATACAAAGCATGCACAGAGAACATCACGTTCCCACAAGCACAATGCACTCTTTTTGGCTTCTTCCCATAATACACAAATATTCAAACATTTGAATAGAAAGTATCACAAAACGTAACAAATATTAGTTTCAATTATGTTATTAAAATCATCAGGTCTGTTCTTTAATATGAGCTTTTAGAAATAATGTGTAAATTCCTAACATATAGCAAAAGAGGAAACAAAGAAAAGTGTTTAATTCTAAGAAAATATTGTATTTTAATTTGTATTTGCACACCAACAGGAAGATGGTATAACTGAAATACACATAATTGTGTTCACTAAATATACACTGATTTGTCAGGTCTGTGTGTACTCATGCTCTGCCTGATTTTTGGTGATTTCTCAATGTCGGGCAGTAGCATTAGATGCTTCTTGAAACATTAAAAAAGCTACCTAAATCCTATATATCACAAGAGGTGATGTTTCTTCTACTCCATCAGTGTCTCAGCTCTGCAGTTCATTTTGATCTAAAGAAAGTAATTTTCACAGCYGCTTGGAGCCTTGCAGTTTGGGTCAGGTAATCTCCAGGAAGTTGCTTCTTCACTTTTAAACTAAAGAGATCACAGGCAAGGTCTCAGGTCTCCATAGGTTATATTGAACAACAAGCCTTTTATTTAGTTTTTTTCTGTAGAGGGAAGTCTTGATGGGCTGCTACTGAGAAACTTTCTCAACAGYAGTACTGCAGTTCATGGGTCTGAATGTTAGAAAATCTCAGCATTTTTCCAATCACTTCATTCTCCTGAACATTTCTGCAAGAATTTAAACATCATTGAAAGTATACATTTTCTTTTACATCACCATATTTAGTGAGAAAACACTGGACATAAGTGTAATTCACTTTCTTCTAGAAAGCCAGTATTGAACTTGCAACCAAGGCCTGTTAACAGGGTACTTAGGTGGTTGAAGGAGGTTACACAGTGGTACCTGACCAGTTTGAACAACAGTACTCAAACTTCTCTTCTTGTTCGCTTCTTCTGCATCTGTACTTTGGGCTCATTTATTTATAATGYCTATGCTATAATTGTTTTGTCTGTATAGCCCATGACAAAACATTGTATTAGATGATGCTGCAAACTTACAGAATATTTAACAGCCGTGAAGAAGTTATAGAAGTTATTCTTTACCTTTTCCTGTCTTCTATACGCTAATGTACCCTTCTACATAATCTACGTTCTTTTAGACATTCTTTACCTCTGGACATGCTTTCAAATTTCATTTTGCAAATCTATGATTTGACATCCAGACAAAAAGAATATAGTTAAATTATTAAATGAGAAATCTGAATTCTTTTCAAAGAGGAGTTAGATATACGGTAATAGAAATTAGAACTGCCAAYTGATAATTAGTTTTCCAGCTGTCTGTTTAACAAACAATAATGAAAGTTTTTAATCATCAACTCTGTTGGCTATTTGAGGTTTCCTTCAGTGAGAGGCATTCTTCGTATGATGGGTTCTTGAGAGACGACGAAGGCCCCACACGTGGCGAGAATGCATGTCACGGGAGACACCTCCTCGCAGTAGCTTTCTGTAAGATCCCAGCTCTGATCCTTGCAAGCAGAGTTACGCAGCAAGTGGAAGAGGTGTCTACTTCTAAGTGAGGAGGGGAAATGGAGGAAGAATAGTTGTAGTGAACAGAAAAAAAGCAAACGGTGCCAGCTGGCCGTATGATCGTTGATTTTCGTTTGYAATTACAACTGGTAATCATTTTGAGCCACTGTTCCTTTTTTTTTTTTTTTAATTATTCAGTTTTGATTGCAATTACAAACCAAAATCAACAATCCTAATAACAGAGCTCAGAGTCTCCTGATGAAACAAATGCTTGGAAACTGACCTTACAACCCTGGAATTTAACAGGAAAACTCATTAACAAAAAAACTTTGGGGATCATAGTTTGTGTGCCAATGTATTTATAGACTGGAAATGTAAGAGTAAGAAGATTACAAGGAGGACAGTAGAAGTTTCCTTTGGAAGCTGAAATACAGTGAGCAAAGCTAGCATTTTCCAAAGTGGCAATTTCATGCACCATTTTGCTACAGAGCCCAACTTAAGACAATTAGATACCTCAAGACGAATCAAAGACTAAGGCTTGCTACAATGATGAACAGTTTTGAACTTCTAACTCATTCACAACTGTCTCATATATGCAATAAAACTCTTCTGTCACGTTATACATTTAGAAGTATGGCACAAGTATTTTGAAGTCTACCTGTTTTCTCTTGTTCTATCCATGAGGGGAACAATTACCCCTTCCCTTAAGCTGTGCAACAGCCATTATGTTCCTCCCCCCCCCCAGTATTTTCCTTTCTGAATTTAACAATCCCAGTTCCTTAAGCCTTTCCTCAAAAGTCACTTTTCTAGCCCTGCAATATTCCTCATATCTCTCTTCAGCAATCTCTTCAACCGATACAAATCTTTCACGAAGTAGTACTCAAAATTGAATGCAATATTCCAGATGAGGCTTCACCAAAATTTAATGAAGCCAATGACTAATTCACATGCCCAACAGATAATACTCCTGTGTAAGTATCCTATTAAYTCACAGCAAAATTACCTTCTCTAATCTTGTTCAGTTAGTGATCTACTGTGACCTCAGATCCAACCTAACCTCTTACTGTTCAATACGTGTTAACATAAGAATACTATTCCTGTCCAAGCTTAATATCTTCAAATCCTTCTTTTGAACAGCATTCTACTGCTTTAGACTTTAAATTGTCAAACTCTATCTGAAATCTAATCTTGTCCTCCAGCCTGCTTCTAAAATGTTGGCATCATCTGAAAATTCATGAAAATATTGAAAAGTATCACACATGACAGACTAATAGTGAGCTTTTGATAACTACTTTCTTATACAGTTTTCCAAACAGTTTCATGCCAGTCTTATGAAAATTAAATCTACACAGTGCTTCCTTAGTTAGTTTATAAAATGCTCTAAGAGACAACATCAGAAATTATCAGAAGAAAGCAGCATATCATCACCTGTTTCTTCCATATCCATAAGAATGGAGTTTATGTAGTTGTAGAAAGAAATTAGATGATTTGACATAATCTGCTGTTGGCAAATCCATGATGGCTCTTAACTCATTTCCTTATTATCCTCCGAGTGTTTACAAAAACTTTTATTATTTTTTCCAATATTTTTGAGAAATTGAAGCTAAACAGACCAGTCTATAATACTCAGTTCCTCACCCCTTTCCAAAGGTAAATACTAAGCTTTCTCTTTCCCAGTCTCTCAAAGCCTACACATCCTCCAAGAATTATCAAAGATAACTACYAGATTGCTCCTTCCAAGCTTCACAACAGAGACTRAGACTTTATGTAAACATCCAACATCTAAATACTTTCCAGTCAGCCTTTCTTTCTCCTGCTCCTTTCTTACCACCTGCTTCTGAGTTTACTTTTGTTACATTTATGACTACAAGTGACTATTTTAGTGACGGCTGACACAAAAATATCCCTAAACACTTCAACCTTCTCAGCCTCATTTTTAGTAGTTTATTATTCTGTTGAAAAGTGAATCCAATTTTTTCCTTGATCTTTCTCTTGCCTCTAACACCTCTATGAAATGTTTTGTTTCTACCCTTTGTGTCCTTTGATACTTAAACATGGTGACTATTGAAAATGTGATTGCTAAAGCATTAGTTCTAATAGCTAATGTAAAAAGTACATGGGTATGTTGTGTTACCTTCAAGTGCAACTGCAGTCAATCAATCAGAGTGATTTTCTAATCAGTCCTCCTGCAACAACCACTGGCATTTAATGGTGCATAGTGGAATGCAGTAAGGCGATGGCAGTAAATGCTCACAAGTGGAATGAGAATGGACGTCATGTCATAGGCCAAGAGAACATATGGRCAGATAGATCAGAAGAGCACTCTAATGTATACAATGGCTTCGTCTCTTCCTTCCCTACTTGTCAGATGTGCTGAAGGTCAAACATGAAAATGAAAAGCGTGATAGTTATCTATTCAATGTGCTGAAAGCACTTTTAATGCACTTTGTGAAACGTCTCGTCTTGTTGYACCCACCTGACCAGGCAAGCAATCTAGGACACCCCTGGTGCACCTGGTGCTGAACGCAGCCGCTGCCAGCCTGCTCCTGCCCTAAGCCGCAGGCAGACTGGGAGATGGACTAACTGGCTCCATTTCTCTCAGTTTTCTTGTCAGCTCCTCTGTCTGTAAATAATGGAAAAAAATCTCTCTCCACTGTGCCTTCCTTTTCTCTGAGCAACACAGTCTGAGCTGTATTAGGGCAGCTAGTTCTTACTTTGCTCTGATTGCACAATGATGAAAGGATGGGAAATAAAGATTAACAACTTCAGAGATTAATCCCCCTTCTGCTCTCAGCTGTCAGGGCTTTTTTTTTTTTTTTTTTTTTTTTTTTT
>NW_028186701.1:3367637-3381053 GCF_003343005.1 Rhea americana
AAGAAGATCAGTGCCATTAAAAATAGTATGCTATTTTTTTCCCTCTCTCCTTTTTTTAGCTAAATCAGGTCATTATACTGCAAATCTTTATTCTGAATGAAAGATTCAAACCCAGGTATTTTATTTTCATCGGGGCATAATATTCAGCACAGAATGTATGTTTACAGTTTCACCTGGATATTTGTATGGGGCCTCCTATCAAATTCCACTAAAACCTTACTGACCCTTTCCATTTTGCTGAATCTCTTGRGATCTTACTGTAGTAGAGTCCTGGCAAACAGAATTTTACACTTAATTATACTATCTTCACATCTGAGATGTCATGTTTCCATGAAACTGCTTTAAACAACCAAAAGAATTAAAARGTCTTCAGGGTTGCTTTGTAATAAAAATAGTAATAGAAAAGAAAAAAATCCATAATCTAAGCATTTGTCCTTGACATAATCAGTATTTTTTTTTTACAATGAAACAAGAAAAAGAGAAAGGGAAAAAAAAAGAAGCAGGAAATAAGAAAGGCTTTCAGACTACATTTAATTGCTTTAAAGCCAATAATAAAAGTACTGCAGTTGAACCAGAAGACCAAAAAGGCATAAGGTCATCAAGCCCAAGGCTCATAGAGGCAGTGTRTTTGGACAGATGACATTTCCACTTTGTCTGTACAAAGACTGTTATGTTGTATATAGAGAGCAGAGCTCATGCTGCCACAAAATTAAAAGCAAAAAATATCCACAGTCCATTGTGGCACTCGTTTAAGATCAGACTAGTTTCTTAAACATGAATATACTTCCTGGCGCGATTCTCCTATTAGATATATCTTGATATTTCTTACTTCGATGATGTAGATCACTGCTTAAAAATTTTTTTGGAACACTATCGGAGAGGCAACATATTTTCTCAACCAAGAAAAACTGTCTGTATGGTGCTTCTGCTCTTCCCCTGCAGAACAGGGGACTAAATTTAGCTAGTAGCTTTGGGACTGAATTTAAGCAGAGAGAGACAAAGCATGACAAAAACATGAAGCACAGCAACCCAACATGGACCATTGCTAAAGCCTCGGGTCTTTACTGTTGCCATAAATCAGAATATTCCCAGTCCCACTCTTGTTGGTTTTGGTTTGTTTTGTTTTCTCTTCAAAAATATTATCAATTTAGGAATAAAAGATAAAACTCTCTTTCAGAAGATAATAAAAGTCAATGAGAACAACCGACATTTGGAGAGCTTGAAAAGTCATGCCTCTTACATTAATGACTAAAATTGTTTATGAAACATTTTGCATTATTATCAGAAGTACAAGACTTCCACCGTATGTGGAAGCCTTTCTCGTCATGAAAGGAGTTCATGCCAGCCTAGGTCCTGCCTAGGCTAGTTTGTTGATCCCTTTGCTCTCTTTGAGTAGCATTTCAATCAACCTAATAAAATTTTACTTTTTTAATATACACAATGCAAGTATGGATTTAGTCCCTGTTGTTTTGATAATGTCCGTGTATGGTGTTAAACACAAGCTATTTACAGTTTCCTGATAAGAAGAGTTTACACTGCAATCTCCTTTCTTTCCTCTCCTTCCCGGAACAGACAGGAATGAAGTATAGTATATATGACCCCAAGGAGAACTTACTCATGGGTACCTGTCCTTGAGTTTCCCTATCAGAAACTATAACCACCAACAAAAGGTTGTTCTACACAACAGCTTAAGGACTATGTGCCTTCCTCTCAGCTGTGATTTAACTATTTCATAGCCTAATAAATCTTTCATTCTTTGAAGTCCTGGCATTCAGCTTACTTTTTTTTCCCTTAGTTTCAAATCTTTTTCTTCTTAGTATAACCTGGGGAATGCCATAAGATTAAGATTTTGAACATAGCTGTTGRTCACTCTGGTGCATTTGATTCCAGCCCTCGCGCTTCTGGATCTCTTTTTCTTCACACTAGCCCTGAAAGTCTCAACACCTTTTTCTGACAAACTGAACTCAGCAGCTCTGAGTTACCAACAAMTCAGCACAGTGAGTGTATGCTATATCCAGATATACAGTGATAGCTGCCAATTCTACAGTCACTATAATAAGGAATGGAAAAGAAAAAACGAAATGCAACTGAAGATACACATAGTATTCAATATTTATTAAGTAACATATTTCAATAGAAATGTATATGAAATAGATTTCCAGRGACATGTCAGTCTGACAGTTTGAAAATACAAWTATTTTCATTATGTTATACCAAAAGGAGAAAATTAGTTTGGGGGATGGGGGAGTCAAAAATGAATTTTCTTATCTGCTTAGGATTAATTTGTGCAAATACATCTATGTAACATCCTGAAAACAGTACTAAAATTTCCAGGGCAGGATTTTCACACCATAGTGACTCTCCCAGTACATAATGTTTAATATCATAACATAGTGTTTAATATCATATAGGGAAAAAAATCAGTAGTGATAACAATAGCAAACATAGCATGTAAGCACATAAATAGACATCCTCTTTTTCACTGATTCCATGACTGAGTAGTCATAAGAGCCTGGGCAAAGCTAAGTGCTGCATGATATAGACAGGCCACTGACTCTGGGCAGGTGAGCCCTAATGAGAAATGCCGGAAACACTTGATCACCAACCGTACTAAGAAGTTGAAAAAGTATAAAGCAAGCAACATCCTCTAAATGTGGAAATCTATAGCTCACCCGTTCTTCAGGTTACTCATGTCTTCTTTGATTGCTATCACCGAGATTTTTTTCAATTTTCTCCTTTGGTTGAGCTTCAAGTTTTGTTTCTTTGTGCTGCAGCTGGGAAACAAAAYGCTCTGTCACAAGGAATACACAGAGGAGAAGCAGCACAACCTCCCAGTGACAGGAATGCCAAAGCGTTGGTCAAAGCATTCTGCCAGGCAGGAATGAGAGAGATGACCATGGCACTGAACGTCACCGTTCAGGTAGGACCATGGAAGGCATTCCACATAGACCACGAGCGTGTACCTTCCTAAAACTCTGAACCACGCTCAATGTAATAACTGATTTTATCCTCAGCAAGGGACTGAACCACATGAATAACCCCAGCAATCACTACTACAGCCATCTCTGGARCTGTGACTTAGAGAGAAAATTCACAACACATTCTCCTAGATAAATTAGCATTTTCATTACTTTACAAAGCTAAGTTTTGTTTACTTGGAAGTCTGCCAGAAAAATCCCTTGGTAAAGAAATCAGGTAAAAATATTCATAAATATGAATGAGAAATTACTTGATAATCTAGCAAGTTTGAATTTCAGCCCTTTGTATCTACATGCTAAAGAGGCATGAGATGTAGGCCTCTTCTCACATATAGCACCAGGGATCTGAATATTCTGTTCTGAGCAGGGGAAGAGAAAARTAGTGGAGAGTTCTTGCTGACTGGAATGCAACTTTGCTGGAGTATGGAGAGGAATARAGAGATTCATTACCAACTTTCAGTAATCAGCTAGAAGGAAAAAAATCCCTACCTAAGAAGATTTCCCTAGACATTTACTTTTTTACCCCAAGTCCTTATAAGAATATTTTAATTTCACAAGCACAAAACAAGAATTACACCAGGTAAATGACTCTTCAGCATATCACCATAAACATGGTTTAACTCAACTTTCTTGGCTCGTTGCAGCAGGATGACTAGTAAATTGCAGGCAGAGCTCACTCCACTCTTACTTGAAAACATCTCTGCCATGTAGGACTTCTACTGAAGGTAATGGAAGGGTGGTGGACATATACTGGGTCTGTTGTGCATGTTGGCTCATCAGGTGCTACTATGKGGCATAAAATGTGTGCAAAATTGAGTGCAGATGATACCCAAGCAAGCATATCCATATTATTTGGTCCAGCACCATAAAAATTAACTTGAGCCCCAGAGATCCCTATTCACTCTGGAAAACTGCACTGAACTCCCTTATCAACCCCTGCTCTAAAGCCAAAAGATGCTCACAGAAAACAATTGGTTCTCAGCTCTTTCACTGGCAAGTGCAAGAAAGAGGTTGCAGGYGAAACAAAAAGGTAAAGTAAGAGAGAAAAATGGATTTATAGTTGATGTTTATTTTTCTGCTAAGAATATTTCCTTCTCTTCCTTCCACTTGGTTTAATTTGAAGGCAAGAAAGGGATAATAAATTTGATCTCAAATATCTAGCAAGGGGGACTCATTTCCTGGCATCAGCTGATAGGCTCCTGCAAATGTAACTGGGTACATCTCAGCATAAGAGTTTTACTGGTGTTCAGGGACCGTAGTCCTATGGAAATCCAAAGACTACCAAAGTACCTTTAACAATCTTGCCACTAAGCATCAGTTTATCATCTGTAAAATTAAGACTACAGGATTTTCTTACCTCATAGGGACTTTGCAATGAGTAATATTTTAACTTGGACTAGCATGATGAGGACTTGTGTATTTATCTAGAAACATTTGTTGTCTAAGTATGTGAGGACAGTGGTGAGGATAGCTAGATGTAAATGTATGCTGCCTAATTATCTGAGCTGGCTGAACCTGAGCTAGTAATCTTTGTTTAGAGCAGGAGCAGGCTGGTCTGCTTTTGTCCTGCAGACATGCCTAGGGATAGTCCTGACAGTTTTCAACAGAAGCAAAGTTTCAAATGTACCCTGGAGAACAACAGATTGTGGTGAAGTTTTCCAAACACATCATCAGGCTTCCAAAATCCCTCAGGGGCTTGTGGGCTTTGTGAACCTGATGGACTTGAGTGCCTCTGAACAGGCAAACACTAAGCTTCTATCAAAAATGCAGAATCAAATCAAAACACCACTGCAAACTTCATGAAAGTCAGTAGGGAAATTCTTTTTCTTCTGCTTGTTGTTGATGGCTGAAAGATAACCTTTATTTACAGTGCCCTAAGGAGTTATTCAATAGGATATAGTGACACTGATGGGGAGGATTATTTATTGTTTGTACAGTTGTTTAAAGATGTAAGACACTGCATAAATACTCTGGAAAGCATCATTTCATGAAAAGGCTCTCAATTATGCATCAAAATCCTTCCTGCATAAAGTCCTTCTGGACTTATTCTTTGTGTCATAAGCTCTCTTTGCAATGCTCCGAAGGCCTGACGGTATCTATTATTTCACAGTATCTGAGATGCGATGAACATAAGAATATCACAGTTGCTACCTGCTATCCAGATAGCAGCAATAATCTGTAAGGCATATTGATAATGGTCTTTACATGCCTAATAAAAAGCACTAAGGAAACTGTGGCTTTATTTAACAGAATTTCCTATCCAAACTACATTAATGGACCATGGAGATTGCATTCAGTAGTGAGGAAACAGTATGGTAAGGATTGCATGAGCAACTATAAGCTAGTCATACTGTGCAAGCATTAAAATATGGCATGCAATTACTAGATTGTGTGTGAGCTCAGATATTTCTTAGGTAATAGGAGATATGTTTGGGTCTACGGCCTCAGAAACAAGCATAAAAGAAACTTTACGTATCTTAAAGGCAGCTCAGACACCACAGAACAGATTGCAAAACATTTGGTGATAGTCTTCAGCTCTTCAGCTCTCCCATTATTGTCACTGTCACAGCAGCCAAATGTAACTGTATTGACTRGGGGACAGTTTCTGCCACTTCCTGCTCTTGTGGAATAGCTCAGCAATATTGCTTTAGTGATGAATTGCACATAYGAATTAGTAACRTGTGYTATAACAGGACAATTCACACAAGTGACCATTCACACCAGAAKCAGCCCATGGCCTGCCCCAGTAGTCCTTTTAGTTTGTGTTCTGTGCATTATGCTTATGTGAAAACACTGACATTTTCCATTATTTATGTCCACTGAATATGATTTTTTATATAGTTGAAGCCTGTTATACCAAATACAACTCATTTCCTGTCATGCTACTTTGTCCTATAACTGTAGTTACCAATTTGATGGAGGGTCTCCTAGGGTCTAACTTTTCCCAGAGTAAATGTGTAGTCTGAAGTGGTCTACAATGAATCAATAACCTGTAATCAATAAAGCAAGAAAGATATCTCTAGAGGTTGATTTTAAACACCTGCCACAGTGTGAAATAAATCTTTCTCAAGAGTCATCAATCCCTCTGTGCCAACTACAGAGCCAGCTGCTCAGATCAGGCACTTAACTCCTGGTGACTAACATCAGACAAGCAGAGGGCCACTACCAATGAACTAAGCCACAGTAGAGTTGTACTTAGCCCATAACCTATTAAAATGACACTTTTTTCACAAACTAAAAGCTTGAGAAACTGAGATGATGCCTTTCAGAAGCCAATAAATCTGAAAATTTAAAAAATTTGCAGGAGAGAGGAGAGAGAAAAATAGTATCTTCATCTTCTGGGACACACAGGAGCAGAACAAAGGATCTTTTTTTTACTGCAGTTAAAGGAAGCAATACTCAGTGATTCAACTCCTCAAAAAGTTTTTCTGTACCAAAAAGATCTTCTTTGAAGCTCTTCTGAGCAATTTTATCTCAATTGTATTAAGACAAATCCAGTTACGCTGATCTATTACTTCTATCTGAGCACTTAGTTTTCTTCAATTTAATGACAACATAAGGGAGTAGGAAAATGTTTAAGCAATGAGACATGACATACTGTACCATGCTGTAGTGTTGATTAATGTGTATCCTGGGTGGATGGGGAGTAAAACAAGTGTCTATACCATATGCAGTGAGTGCATTAATCAATATTAACATGTATTAACAGGTACTGAGAGAGGGTAGAGGAGAAGAGCTTTTCTTGCGGCCCAGTCCTGCTGTGATGGCAACGGGGGACTGAATCCTGTTGACGTGAGGAGTTAGCATGACCTTTGAGGCTGTGACCTTAGCAAAGATTACATATTATGAACTTCATGCCACAGGATGTTGCAGAAGCTAAAAGCTTACATAGATTCAAGGAGAAGCTTGAACAATTTCACAAACCAGAAACAACTTAAGACTATAAATTCGAAGAAAACATCTCCCAGTTAGGAAGTCTTTGAGATGCAAATGATTACAAACAGGGAAAGTATCCAGGGAAGTACATTGCACCCTGTTCTTATACTCTTTCCTATATATCTGCTTTTGGCCACCATCAGGGACAGAATATGGAGCTAGAAAGCCGTGTGGTATGACCGGTTCAGCACTCTTAAGGTCTGTGTTTTTACATCCTAATTTTACAACCTCTGAATAGTCCCCATAAAGCCCATGTAAGGTGTTAACCTTTGCTTCAGAACCTAGATTGGAACAGTACGCAACTGTACGCATATCTCATTTAAAAAAATGAATATCATCATGACTTTTTTGAGATAACTGGCTCACTGTGAACACCAGCAGGAATTTGCAGGACCTTCCACCACGGAGATGAGGTACCACCGAGCACCTGCTCCTGAGGATGCAGTAGCTTTCATTTCATAGCTCTGGTGAGGCTTGAGAGCTAGTTGCCTAAAGGCAAGAAAYCAGCCAAGAGACGTAAATCAGTGCAGTACTGGGCACCTCAGGAACGCAGCAGTGCCATTTCTCCAGACAGCTGAGGTGTAGTGTTTTCCCTGGTATAAGGCAGCAGCTTCTACTCTTTGCTGAGTTCAGACACATACCCTTGTTTTCTCCTCTGCAGGGCAGAGACCTTATAAAGCAACTGCCATACTAGAGAAAACTAAGAAATAACAATAACACATTGCCTACAGGAGCAAATTAATTTGCCCCACAGCAGTCTCACTATGACTGTTAAACATTTACCCAAGCTACTGAAATAAGTGTCTTTTTTTTATTCATGGCCTCCCCTCCAGCTTCTTTGTTACTTCCAGTCCCTCCTGCTAGCACGGCAATCGGAGTAGTTCAATAGTCCAACAGACAAACAGTGTTTTCAAAAGCCTGTTTTTGAATTAAATTGAACTTCCTTAATGCTTCTAGTTTAAAGTATTAATACAAATAATAGAAGCCAAGCTTTTGGATTGTTTTTTTTTTTCTAATTCATTTGATCTTATACTTAAAAATCTTTTTTTCAAGGATTGAAGTGGCTTTTATAGATCAGCATTACTGGGTTAAATTTTTCAAATGATAGATAAACAAATAAATAGATTTGGATATTAATCATTTTTCAGCTCTGAAGGTTTTTTTCATTCCTAACTAAAAGAATGGAATATTTAAAAGGTGACTAGGTAGAGGGGAAGAACTCTGAAAACCAGTCGTGTCAGTAAAGCATCTTGGATATGTTTCATCCTTTATCTCCCACAAGAGTGAGCATTTGTAACAGAAGTCATGGATATTAGGATMTGTCCCTGTGCAAATCACTGTAGACTGCATGACTTTACTCCACACTCCAGACCACAGCCTTAACCACTCACAAGACAGCCTGTAATTTGAGCAAGGAACGAGAGTGCCTGCAGGTGTTGAATTAATGCACCATGAAAGTAGAACTCTGCTGTGTTGTGATGGAACTAAAATCAGGCTTCGCTAGTAGTGTTGACAGTATTCAGCTCCCAGTGCATTTCTGGCTTCAGGTACATAGGCTACCTAGTAATTTTGTCACATCTTGAAAACAAAACGGGAAAAATCCATTTAGAGTCTTGTAGACAAAGGTTCATATTTACCATTTTCTAATAGACTGTCATATTGTAAACAGAACCTTCTTCTTCAGTCCAACAACACCGAAAGTTTCTCTTGCATGACTATCAGAAAGCAAATGAATAACAGAATAAAGTCACTGACTTCTAAGAAAAATAATCTAATCATGGTGTTAACCAGGAAGTTAATCAATAAWAGTTGAACTTTGGGGAAAATGTATTTTAAAAGGAAAAGTAATTTTAAAATCAGAGATGAAGTGATGTAATTCCAACATTACTGATCCCTTTGTTTTTGAATGAGAAAGCTGATGCAGACAGTGAAGAGAAGCCATCACCCAGGCAGCTGGTTTTTTAGAAGATGCCCATCCAGGTCTGCCTCTCTGGGTAATATCTGTAAGTCAGACCTAGTTGCCATTCCATATGTGCTGCATTTCCAAGGTCAGCTTATGGCTTGATCTCCCAATACACTAGTAAAGCTATGAATGTTTAGGTTTCTGACTAAGGCGATGGAGATACCTGTTTCTGCCCCTAACCTGTACCACTGGGTCACACCATTGGGAGAAACAGCCTTCAATAGGTGGAGGTGAAGATGTCTGTTCAGTATCTCGAGCACAACTGCTGTGTTCCTAGAACAAGTTTAGCTGGTCAGAGCTAGTTATCAAGGTGAYGTAGGTAGCTGCCTAGGGCAGAAGACTGCCAAGGTCGAAATTGGCCATTGCTGTCAATGCAACTGGAAAGATCAGGATGTGCAGGGCAGCAGCTACTTCTGAGCAGCAGAATGAGGGGCCTCATTCAAGAAGTAGCTACCACTCCTACCCTTCCTCTCAGCAAGTCAGACTCTCCAAGGCTATACTTTTATTTTTTCAAGCTTGGTTTTACCCCTTTCCCTGCTAAGGAACCTTAGATGAAAAGAGGCAGACACTCCCCAGATAATTGTTAGAGACTTTGGGTGTCACGGTGAGTGATATACTTATGTAGATAAGATAAGACTTATCTACACTTATGATCCTTTGCAAGATTAGGCCAGGCCAAATCCTAAYTAATAAAACTACTCAACATGTAATTCCCCTAGTATGTACATAAGTTCACTTTGCAGAGTCATACAGTCATAACAGTGCTGGTTGGAAGGGACCTCTGAAGGTCACYTTGTCCAAGCACCAGATCAGATCAAGCAGTGGCTTTGCCCAGTCAGTTCTTCAAAATATCCAGCAACAGAGATTACACAATCTTTCTYAGTAGCTTGCTCCTGTGCTTCACTACTTTTATAGAGAAAATTTTTTTCCTAATGACCAGCTTAAGCCTCCCAAGCCTCCATATCTACCTGTTGTCGCTTGTTATATAATCTGTCAGTACTATGAAGAGCTGCTGTTCTGTCAGCTTTGTAACTGCCCTTCAGATTGCTGTAGGATGCTGGCTGGACCCTCTCCAGTTTCTCCACAAATCTTTTGAACAGAAGAACCAAATATCAGGCATGGGGTCCTAGGTAAAACCTCACTAGCGCTGACKGGGGAAGAATAACTGCCCTCGGCCCTCTGGCCATGCTCCTCCTAATGTACACCAATATTCAGTTTGTCTTACTTGCAATGAGAGTACCTTCAGTTMGGCACCATAACCGCAACGCCCTTTTCAGTAGAGCTGCCCCTCAGCCAGTCAGTTACCAAGTTTATTTTAAGCAGAGGACCAGACTTTGCTTCAAAGAAAAGGAGGAAAAACAAAGCATTGCACATCTATAGGAATTCAAAAATAATCTGTTCAGTTCCCATCATTGCTTTACTTTCCCCTTCTGTATTCACACTGCCTGCACTACACACTAACTTGTATAATTAAATTTTGCTTTTGGAATTGCCAGTGCAAGAGCAGCCACAGGTGCTCCTAAAAATAGGCTTAAAGCTATGACTTCCCTAAATGTGATTAGGACAATTGCTAGCAGCTCGATCAATATTTATGACTGATCAGGTATCAAGCATGTTTGTGGGGCAGGAGAAAGAGTTCCTGTTGTGTTTCACCTGCTATGTCTGCCTTAACAAGCAGTGCAGCCCAATACAAGTGGATTTGTTGAATGAAATGGTTGGTACCGAGGACTCAGCATCCACTTTATGAGAATTTCAGTGTATTTACTTGAGCCTAACTTCAGTCTGTTCCCAYGGACTTGAATGGCCATGAATAGCTGCACTGTAGATTAGGTGCACTCTTGGACCATATCTTTCAGTTCAGTTTTATGCACTATAAGACCTCTCTACAATTTGAAACAAAGTAAACAGGAAAGATGAAAATTTGTGCTTCAGAGGTATACTCCTGATCTGAACTAAAATGAGAACGCAGAGGTACCTGTAGAGTTCTCCTTTGTGTGCCTACTCATCTACTTCTTTTTTCTTTATAGCATATGACATGTTTTATTCTGAGAGACCCCGAGTACTAGCATAGCACTGTGATTACAAGGGAGTCTCAGTTCTTCAGTACTGTTCTTCTTTACTTCAGATCTTCAGTTCAAGAATCACTACTATTTCTTTCTGTGCCTCATGTCTCTCATTGCCTCTTTTTATTGCACGTACTAGCGCCATTCTTCCTGAAGCATTTGAAGGTTGCTCAGTTTATTTACATCCAATAGCACATTAATACTTTGCACATTACAAAGTGTGCTCTTAGCTATTAATTTAGTTGAATTTGATAGTCAGAACTCTCTGACATTGTTAAAGTTAATGACCTGATGCTTTACAAGACAAGAGACATTTCAAGTCAAATTGGTCGTATTAATAGTTTTATTGAGTAACGCTAACAGAAGTGTGTTGTTCCACAATGTCCTCAAGCAAGCCTTTATTAGYAGTTTAATGGTGACAGTGTGTCCAAATCCATTAAGTAGGAGATACTTTTTATTTCTACAATGTACAATTACAGTTAGCCTAAAATTGTATATTAGAAACCAATAACCATACAGCTCTGCGAGAAAGCCCTGTCTTCTATTGAAATGCATGGAATTGCTATATGCAAATCACTYCACTTTAGCAACAGAGTCTCTGTGTTTCCAGCTAAGTAGGTCAAAATAGGACAGATTCACAGGTACGGTTTAAAGCTGCTGAGAAACCATACTGTACTTACCATTCCAGCTTATTTGACCTGAGAGTTTTTCCAAGCCAAAGATTATCTCAGCCAGTGCAATGTCACACAGTACTTCACACACATTCAAAGAAACAGTTTCCTATACAGATCAATTCAACAAACATTTCCTCATGTGATGGTCATATCATTTATAYCCAGCCAAATATCAAGTATCATTACAACATGGCAGATCTTTCAGCAGTTTTTGGACTTTCTCCATAACAGATTGCCAACTGATGTTCCTAATATGAACACAGAGATGCCCTCTTTAAGGCAGACTAACTAAATAATCATCTATGACAAGTCAACTAATGCTACCTTTCAGCCAGGATGATAGGATCATCTAACACACTTTTTGATGTTTTGATGGAGTGTCATCTGCTACAGCAATTCCAGTATCAAAAGAATTGAAAACCACAGAAAGTATAGTGCAATAAAATGTTCCACCTCCATCCTTCCTTCCCATCAACTGTATTTGCCTAACATCTCACATCCACAGAAGAAAACCACGTTATCCTTAACAAGAAGGATCACATATAATGTAATAATGAGTTGGGGTGCAAAGTGCTCTGTTCAGACTGCTGGAGAGCTTGGGTTGTTTCTCTCTAATAAGGGCATTAGGTTGTAAGCAATCTGCATTACACATCACTCYCTCTGTGTCAGAGGCAGTAATAATTACAAGGTTTATGTTAGGCAAATATGCTAGGTAGTCTGAGTACTATGGATATTTTGGATAAGTTTGTAGCTTATGTCTTGTAGCAGTAGTCAAAAGTATRGCTTGTAAGGGTAACATAGGCAGTTTGCTGCCTATGTTCCTTTATAACATTTTCAACTAAAAGAGAAAGGCAACCTGTGAGAAGTGCTGAAATGTGACAGTAATCCATCAACTCAAAAGACTTAGGAGCAATTGCCTTAGAAAAGTAAGATCTTAGCAAATTGTCCAAGCAGCTCTTAGTCAAATAAAGTTTGGGCAGCCTGCTATACAAACAAATAGAAAAGGCAAAACATGGCCATCCCAACTAATAGGGTAAAGAAGTGCATGTGGCAAATTCCTCTGCCATTTATTCTATCCTTTGCTGCTTTGTGACCAGGTACAAATGAACTTCTGTACCTATAATTTTTCAAGAGATAGCCTTTGAAACTTTGTATAATGCAACAGAGTTTAACTACAATACAGCAAAGTCTGCAGCTGAAAAAGGAGACAGCAGCAATTTCAGGGAAGAACTGCAGACAATTGTTCCGAAGACTCAGTGGCTGAATTGTAAGCCTGAGCTCGTGAACTAAAAATCTATCTCAGATAATTGACATTTATTTGATTGAAACAGCAGGGTGCCCTCCATCAGAATGGGAGGAGACCATATGGAATAACAGTATGAGTGGAGATAATGTTTGTCTGCTGAGTGTGTCAATGTGTTTAGAGATTATTCATAGGGCTCTAGGGATTCCACTATGGTAATGTTTCAGCTAAATTAGAATCAGATTAATTGCTCTAATCTAATGGAAAGACAATGTTTATCAAATTATTGCTCCTTCACCACATGATATTGCAGTGTCATTACTCTCCGAGTTTAAAAAAAAATCAGAAGGCTTTCTTGTACCACATCTGCTCAAGAGCCTCRTAACAGTGCTGATTTCTGCACAGGAGAGCTAATGCAGTTTATAAGTCCATGAAGGAACTAATGAATTAGAGTGAAAGCTTTGTAGAAGATAAATTCCATGCACATGGTATTTGTGGGTAGGCTTCAGAGTGGATGGTCACCTTATATCAACTGGAATGATTCTGTCTTGTTTTTTTT
>NW_028186701.1:3381118-3423200 GCF_003343005.1 Rhea americana
TTTTGATTACTTTTTGCTTTTTTATATTTTATTTCAGAGGAATGAGATTTTTTTGCATAGTAAGTAGCACCAAAACTGAACTATTTAGCAATAAATTAACATTTCCCTCATCTGCTTTCATTTTCTTTATTTCTTCCTTACATCTGAAAGAAGACTGAATACACAGAAAGAACTCCTAAAATCTTGTGGATATTCCTTTTACTATGTAACTGTCAGGGTCATTTTAGATCACCTTTCAAAAGCCAGGTCTGAGGAGATGTTGATCTCCTTTGGCTCCTTAAAAATGCAGTGGAAATTTGAAGTTCCTGTTGCACTGCACTACAAGTGTCGAGTGCCTCAGAGAATCAGACACTCTTTTAATGGTTCAATGGCTTGCATGGTTCAAGAATGTGCTCCAAGGATGTCTTTTAAGAGCTGATCCAAGGTTTTTTCCCCTCAGTATTTTAGAATATTGTCACTACATGCTATAAATGCTAAAACACAACATTAAAATATTAATCTTTTCAAAACAGCATCTAGTAAGCATGAGCTGTACTTCGAAAGGAGGAGAAACATGACCTTTTCTCAAAAGAACTAAAAAAACGACAAGGAATACTCCTCCAACCTGATTTTCTGCTGGGTTACTTAAATATGATGCTACTGCAAAGCCATGGACTTCATAGGACTTTGTGTTTCAAGCTGGAACAATAGAAGACAGTCAAGCATTTCATCTCTGCTTAATTTATAATGGTGACACCGTCTTTGTGAAGCATCTAGGCCGCATACTTGAGAGAGCMCTGAACAAATATTTTATAGGCCTCTATAGTAACTAATAGTTGCTCCTGCMTTAACAGGGTCATATATCCTTTCAAGACGTATTTCACTGAAAATCTGTGTAAGAAAAGTAAATRTCTTTGTTAGTGCAATCTCCATAACACATATTAAAATACATAGTTTGCAAAAGTTGGCCAAACATAACCATGCAAGTCATTCAACACTCGGCATAAAACAGTGGTTACACATCCTGTCCCCAGCTAGCTTTCTCTCCCAGGTACAACCAGACACCAAGATGCCAAGTTTTTAAGGCAYAGCTGTGTGGCAGTTGGGGATTTGCTGTGCTGGCATTTTAAGAGTGGTTGTTTCCATAACGCTTTGCCCCGTGCACTTTTCTCAGAAACACACAGCAGTGTTTTCTGGCACGTATGCGAAGATAAATCTTTATTCAAGTTGGTTTTGCTGGTGAAAAATTAAAAGTTCATAGCACCTCTTCCACCTAAGGCTTTGAGTTTTAAGGCTCGYTTTATAAAATGCAGATCAAAGTTAGAGTGGCAAAAGCAATTCAAATTGGGCTGCATAAACCACATGCGCTCTGAAGCCCTGATTACAAAGCCTCAGCCACTTGATCTTCTGTGAGTTTCATTACAAAGCTGCTTGTTAAACCCTTCTGGCTACTCAGCTTTTTTATCCTTTCAGCTACCCAGCTATTTATACTTCTGTTTGAAACTAACGGGGACATCTGCCCTCTTTCCTGGAGTTTTCCCACTACTTTTGAAGTGAGTAAGGCTCCAAGAAGAGGCACGGTCTATGGCAGGGAGACTCTTACTCTGCCATCAGTCAGTGCTTGGATCTAACTTCGTACCTTTTGTTCTCAGAGCTACGGCAATAGCTTTCCCGGTGTTTTCTGTGCGGTTAGGAGCTGCGAACCACCAGCCCAGTCGCTCCCCGCTGGGCTTCTGCACAGTCTACGCAGCGCAGAGATCCACAGACACACAGCGCCGTCGCGGGAATAAACTTAGTGCTGGCACAYAACTAAAGGGTGCTCTGGCTTTCTGAGCAATACCATGACTCACACCATAACCCACAGCAAGAAAATACTATTCAGGAAAAATATACTGGTTTAGTAAGGATCTATAAACTTTGAGATATAGATAGCTAATCTAAATGCTTAATTTACATAAATCTCATTCATGGTCTTTAAACTATCCACTACTATTATTTGGAAACGATTTAAAGTAGCTGTAGTCCCACACAGGAGAGATGGTAACATGCTGTCAGGAAACCTTTGTTGGTAAAATATACGACTTTTTATCTATTTAGAAGCAAAAAAAAATGTTGTGCACATAGGAGACTCCATGTGGCAGTGAATTAGCAGATTTGCAAACTAGCAGCAGGGAATAGTGTTTCTGAAGGAAAGTCCTTTACTAGAATCTGCAGGRTACTTCAAAAATGATATTATTACTATCTATTAAAAATCATAGTGTTAAAAATGCATAGAATGCCTAACAAAAAGATTAATGTTATGGTTTATTCCTTGCTCCAAAGAATTTAGAACACAGTTCTGCCTCTAGAGATGTTGTTGCCACACTCACATAACCTTGAAAGACCGAACAAAGTCAACAAAAGTTGCAACTATATGATGGAGAGCACAGCTGGGCCCAGATTTTGCGTAAGCAAAGAAAGCAAAGAAATGGCAATATACAGGTCCAAGTATTTTGTCTCCGATTCTTCTTACAGTCTGGTTTAACTTCACTGCAAAAAATCCTGATCTCATTGGCAGTCAATGGAATTTTTATCACATATTTAAATGGAATTTCAATTGACTTCARGGAAGTTCCCCCAGTCCACTTTTACATGACACTGGAATCTGGTTATGCTGCCGATCAGCAAAATTTACATCTATATACAACTGAATATATTTCACTGCAGAAAATACTTTAATGTTTTTCAGGTTATTTAACAAGGCAATATAGAGCTAAATGATGCTTCCATTACTTTTGTGAGTGTGTACATATATATAGTCGCATATTGTGTGCATATACATATAATTGAAATAAAGCACATAAGTAAATTTGGGGAAAATTGTTTGCTCTTAATTTTGGCAGTACAATTTTCTGGCACCCAATCATTATCGAAGCTGTTATGCATAAGAAATGAAACAAAAGGACTTCCAGCKCTTTGATATATATATATCCAAGTGATGGCATAGCAGAAAGATTCCCAGAACAATTAATGCTAATTACAGTTTCTTTAAAAGTCCTCATTCACACATGTATACAAAAGTCATAAAGATTTTGCTGTATCCTCTATTGAAAGTGCTTATTTTGCTATTCGGAATAAGTACTATTACTTCAGACTTTTCAATGCCTTTCTACAGCTTTGTCAGTGCTAATAATGATATACTGCCAGGACCATTTTCTATCAATTGAGTCAGTTGTGGAGTAGGGGCAGATCTGGGTGAACGATGTCATTAGCATTACAAGTCATAAAATGCCAACAGAAACAAAATACTAATATTTGTGGATGACACACAGGGAGGCCATGTCTCATGCAAYGAAATGCAAATTTGCCCAGCACCAGTCTGTCTACATTTTCGTGATCCAGGAGACACATTAAAGCAAGGCCCTCCTGTGTGCTTGCCCTTTCTCTGGTCTCGGTGCACACACACACCACGCTTTGAAGGACCTTTTCATGTGGGGAAAGGAAGTGCTGGAGGGAGCTTTAGATCCAGCAGCAGCTGAAGCAAGAGGAGAACAAGGAGTGGACATGAAAATATCCTGCGGTATTGCTTTGTCCTACCCCTCCAGTGCCTCTTGCAGCTTTATATGTCTCCTCCAGCTGGAGGGTGGGAAAGGGCAAGAGGGCGGCTATTTATTGACCTAGCTAGTCGTAGAAAACAGAGTCTCCAAGGAAAATCCTCAGTCYCAGTCGCCTGGCTGGAGCCAAGGCAGGACTGCAGGAGTGTTACTGTGCTTAGTGCCTGTCCTCGCTGCTAGGTCACATGTCACCCTGCTTATTTTACTGTAGTATTTCTTCATTCTTTTGGCACTGTACCAGTAGAGGAGAAGTTTGCCCTGGTATGACATGGTAAAGATGTCACATCACTCCTCACTTAATGACATCTGCAGAGCTGTGCAAAATTAATGCATCAATAGGTATATTCAGTTATATTAGTTATATTTTTAACTAAATAGAATCTTTCTGATCTCTAATGTTAATATACAATGYGAGGAGGGCATGTGTTATATACATGAAATACAAGAAGCGGAATAATGTTCCAACACAATGACAACTTTCCTTTGTTCAGTAACTCAATTTTTATCTAATTACCACAAATTAGGACATAATTTCTGAGCCAACAACTGATTTTCTGCTTGAGCTGTACAAACACAAAAAACCATTTGAAACTGGCAAGCTAGTGCATGTAATTGAAAAAAACAGTTTGTGGTAAACAAAATGCAYGAAGGCTTTTCACCTGGAGCAAATTATTACAGCTGTTAATAAACCCTATTTAAATAGCTTTCATAATATGTGAGAAATTGCTCAAATAGCTCTGCATGTGGCTGTTTAGCCTTATCTCACAGGAGTAGCCTAGCGATCCTGGTAGAGCTAAACTGACCACAGAATTTAGTGTTGCAGGACTCGCTCCGGCAATAGAATAAACACATTGCTGTTTTTCACAGTTGCAGGGTCTGAGAGACACTCATGTACTCTGCATCCCTGTCTCAAAAAAAAAAAAAGGGGGGGGGGCCTGGGGAGGGGAAGAGCCCACAACACTTCCACAATTGATTTGCCCTCTGTCACTGTCACAGATATGTTTTCCCTGTTTTGACAGGTAGTTGTAATTCTATTAGCAACCCATCGACTTCCCTGTGAAATCGATCTGCGTTGGGCTAGCTGGGTCTTCTTAAACTAGCTGATTTATTGCTTCTGCCTGTTAAAAAAAAAAAAAAAAAAGAAGAAGAAGAAGAAGAAGAAGAAAAAGAAGGTCTTCTGCCTCCACAGTGAACAAAGTACCCAAACAACGCCTGAAAATGAATAATTTTTAGCCTCGCTGCTGGTTGTCTCGGCGGCAGATGAGCTGTGACCTTTCGCGGGCAGTTTTGCTGAGCCGCCTGCTGATGCCAGCGTGTATAAATGATTGTCAATTTCCCTTATTAATTTACCTGGCTGTCTCGCGTAGGAACGAGGAGGTCTCACTCACCCTAAATGTCCTCAGCATCACTCTACCGTGTTTACCTAATTTTGCGCTTTTGCACCGGGCTGCCTAATAGCTTGAAACCAGAGAACCGCTGGAAACACAGTCAACATCTATTCACTTCTGCAGATGGAAAATGGGGGCACGCAGGTGAATTTACAGTTGGTGGCATTCTAGCTTAGGTCAGAGAAAGAGGTTATCATCATACTCTTCTTATTCAGTGACATCAGATGAAATTTAATGAATCACCAGGGTCTAATATGATGTCCTGGAATTTTAACTGCTATCTGTCTTGGTTGCATTCATTCTTTTTTTCCCCCAGGTCAGAAAAATAAATTACTTTTCTACTGGGCAAAAAGCAAGCTTATATTGTTGCAGGTTGTTGTGTGGAGCTTTTCTATTATCTGTAAATATGAGTTTTTGGCTTTGGGTACAAAGAGATAAAGTATATTTTTGTATGCTTGGTTATTTTAACCAAAAGTCAGCTTCTAACAGTCTTTTCTAATAGGCTCTAGAATATAAGTAGAGATTTAAAGAAGAATAAGTACTACGTGCAGAGGCAAAATAGAGCAGAGTTTTTACATAATGGTGGGATCAAATTAAWTTTTTTCATTAAGCATATGCAAATGGCTAACTGATCTCATTGATTCATTCTTATTGTGTGCTAACAGGATTATTGGTCATGTTCAAGGCAGGACATTGCAGGTCTTCTTTGTTGTTTCTGATGTACCTCTCTGGCCTGGCAAGGAGTTTTGTGTTAAGCTCTAGCTGGCTGTGAAAACATAGATCTAAGGATTTTTATGATTTTTCAAGGTACATAAAATTTTAGCTCACAAAAGCAGGAATATTCACGGTTATTGGAAATGGTAAAAAATCAAGTCAGTCAAATGCAATAACTATCTCTTCTTTCCATGGATAAAATGGCTTTTGAAGCAGATATTACAGAACTGAGAAGGCCTGGTTATGTGTGAGAGCCTCACTGGTAACATTAGAGAAATTCAAGGGGAAAAAATGCTTTTCAGGTGGTTTTCTAACAACTTTTTTAAAAAGAAAGCTTATTGCAAGACTACAGTGTGTGGACTCGTCATGCTCACAGGCTGTTCTTCACCTCTTTGAAATTTATCTTGCAGCAAAGTCTTTGAGGGAAGCAAAGCCCCAAGCGCATGCAGTGGACACTGTTTAGATAGCTGGGGTCAGATTTGGCACAAAGGCATTCAGGATTCCCCTTCCATCAGGTCTCAACCGGAATTCTTCAAGACACAGATAAATGCCATTCTCCAAATCTGGCTGTGACAATGGAAAAAAGGATATAGTCTCCAATGTTTCCCCATCCATGCCTGCCAGCAGAGCAGTCTGAAAAAGAGTCTCTCTAATTCACTTCAGGCAAAACCAGGCAGCTTTAGCTTAAACTGGTTAAATGGGTTAGTTGAGCTAATAGGTGGCTTGGCACTGATTCAGAAGTTTCCGTGCCATCAGATGACCAGGCTGTTAAGTTCCCCAAGCCTTTTTTTCTGATGATAATTCTTAAAGTCTAAGTTCTATATAGAGCAGAAAGGCATTATAACCAAGCTATTTAAAGTTGGTTTTATCTAACATTGGACAAATAATTTCCAAATGCACCAATTACGCCAGCTAATCTTAGGATAGCTGTATTATAGATGATCAATCCAAAGTTAACGGACCTACCCAAAATGTTACAGTAGTGAATTATTTTCCTTCTGGTTTCCTTTCCTTCCTACTTATGCAAATATAGATCTTAAAGAAAACGTTAATTCTGAGTCCAGCAGTCAAAGGGAGAAAAAGAAATAAAACAGCAGCCATTTGACTTTAAAAAGAAGGAAGTTGCATAGAAAAGAGTATATAAGTATATACTGTAGGAAAAGGAAGAAGATTCAATAATATCCCGTTAAAAAAAGGAAAGAGTTAAATAATACTTTTAGAGGTGGATGTTAAGGTTGATACACTAAGTTCAGTGAAGAGAAATAATATCAATTCTAAGCAAGACTGATGCTAGTACTGAGTGAAGGAGTTATCTTGCAATACTTACAACATTAGAAACATCCAGCAGCTCTGCTAGTCCTTTCGAATACAGAGGAAAATATATCAGGCTTCAGCCAAAGTCAAAATCTAGTAGGAAGAGACCGGTGGCAAGAATTAGAAAGAAACTGGGAGAAATTTCTCAGGTTAGATTCAAGCAAAACACTTCATACCACAGATTGTCAGAGGTACATGCAAACAAATAAATGCAGGGTCAATTCCCTACACTATCAGTAGGAAAGTCAGTAAGAAGGCATAGCCTGAAATAGGTGGTTTGATAAAGAAGGGATGGTTTCAGAGCAGTTTTTCAAAAGGGCCACACCATTAGGCTCAGTTAAACAGAAGGGCTGTACTTTGTGTTTCCTGTTGGAAATACACCTCCAACGACCTCAAATCAGCTGATAAAATATTCCCAGATACAGAGACATCAATGGGATTTAGATCAGATGACCTCCACTTTTTTGGCCTATCTACTTCCATTGAAAGTTTTGCTCTGTAGCTGTGATGCAAGCTAAAATTTTGACAAAACAGAGAAAGCTATGTAAAGATGAGCAGCAGCAGAATTTGCTGTAAGCCAGAAACCCCTTCGTTTTCAGCAGATAAGAAGAAGTAATGTGTTTGGGCTCAGTATGGACAAATGGAGGAAAATCCTGAGTCATTCAGTGACACAGCACATATCTTCTACCCCATTAAACAAAGTTAAGCTGTTATGATACTCAAGGTCTGTTAAATTATTATCTCAGGCATCTCCAAATTGAGATAGGCTTTCTAGAGCCTTTGTGTTAACTCCTGACAGAGAGAAATGTTTTTCAGGACTCCGGAAAGAAAAAGGAGTCTTCAAAGCCTGGTTATTTTGAGATGAAATGTTCATCTTCCCACAAGATTTCTTTGTCCTTAGGTGTAAGAGCAGTTTTGTTGCACAATATGAGGACTGCCAGAGAACAACCAGTTGGATATTCTGGATAAAATTGAATTGAGATACTCATTACTATATGAGGAGCTCATATTTTGAGAATTTAAGAAATCCACACTACCTGCAGAAGAAGCCTTTTGTCTCACAACCATACATGGGACTCTCCAAATAAAACAAGGATTTGCCAACTCCAGCAGTTGCCCAGCTAGAACATTTGACACTGACTTCAGCAAAGTATAAATACAGAATAGTCCATAGTGGCTTCTAACAGTACAGAGATCTTGAATTGAATTCAGTTCTAGAAAAAAAACAGGTTCTCCAGCCCTTCTAGGAGAGACTGTGTTACTGCTGGAATACCTCCACTAGATCTCTAAAGCTTTCTACAAGTTCTGTACATTTAGGGTCAAGAMAACAACAGAGCACAGAAAACAACATAGCTCGCAATAAATTGTTCTTTTTTCCCTCTCATTCCCCACACTATGAGACTGTAAAGTAAATTTTGGAATATCTTGCATGAGCTATTTGTCTTGGAGATGTGCATTAGGATGTGAGAGTGGAGAAATGTAGTGAAGAAAGCCTGAATGTCAGCAGGGTTCACAAATTCTAGGGATGGAAGGCAACCATAATGCATCAACTTTACAGATTTCAAAAACATAGAGGTATAAAAATGAGTAAAAGGGCATGTGACAACAGCAGCAAACTCTTCCAGTTCCTGAGACACATCCTGGCCGCACATGAGGTACTAATGATACATCTCTAAACAAAAGCTACCTCTTATAGTGATGAAGTTTAAAGGCCAGGTCTACTTAACTTCCACCTGTATTTTAGGCACAAAGAGTGGCATTCATCTCACATTTAGGTCTTTACAGTGTTGTTGTGTACATGGAGTCTATAAAGCAACTTTTCTGGCCTACATTTGGTCAATAGCAGCAGGAAACTGGACATATACTAAGATACGGATATCCACATCTAAAATCAGGCAAAATGAATGAAACTGTCTTCTTAAAGTAAGTAAGTGCCCTGCCTCTTTTTGCAATGGAGAAGCATCATCCTGAGGGACCTAGAGAAGAAACTTTTTAGGATTGGTTAGGAAATGAAGCAGAAAGTGATTAATGGCGAACTATAATCATAGCGTGCTTGATTTGTTTTGCAGTGCAGAACAAATCCTCAAATTAGGACTGCAGTAAACCTCATTCAGCTTTTGAAGGGAGAAATACAGTCTGTTTGTCTTCACTGAACTGAATCCTCAGTCTACAATAGCTAATTAAAACTCCAAAAGTCTCTAAATACTTTGATGATTATTGATACATCAGCCAGAAATGCTCACTTGACTAGTTGGCTAAGTCTTGTTTCATTCACTTCTGTGATGCAGAGAATGATAGTGGTGACTTCATCATCTTCAGCTCCTAATAAAACAGCTAGCCCAAGAGAGAAGATATATAAAGAGGATCTTTCTGTTATATAAACCAAAGTAATTACTTCTCATAAAAGAAGGAAAATGGAATCTCTCACTGTACATGCCTACAGTTGTAAGTATCTAGGAAGAATCCTTCCTAAAGTTCTTTTTATTAAAATGAACAATAATACAAAGGACCAAATTCATAGYTGACTTACAGCAGGTATATAATGTGAAGAATGTGACTCTATTAAAGTCAGACTATTTATGCCATTTGTACGTGTTTTCTAGTCTGGCCTAAAATACTTAAAAGGTGGTCAGTTGAATGCTTAGGTCAGATTCCTCACATTATCACATAAGATTCACAGGCTGAGGAATATTTTTCTATCCATTTTCCTAATACACAGTGCTGCTGGCAGCAAACATCTAGATATCAGTAATTTTTGGAATTACAGCTGGAGTCTAACTCTGATATCAGTTTTCATTGTTCTTATCTGCCTGATGTTAAACCTACTCAAAGGTTATAAACACAACATAAGCTAGCAAGCAAAGGTACATAATTAAGATGCATACAAAATACCCTGTGCAGCAAGTAAATATTTTGTTAATTATATTATTACCTGGTCTTTATGTTACTAAACTGCTACACAATTTCACATATAATTGATTTTCCAAGAAAAGTATTATCAATGCGGTTCTGTAGTTCAAAACAGCATGAACTTAATAATATGCAAACAATTTTTATCTTATAGACTACAGTGCTGCATGGGATTTAATAAGCTGAAAAAAAATATTCCTTCATATTCACAGTAATTTTGAGTGTAACATAAAAACTTGATGATCTTTTTTCTCCRTGTTTGTTAAGAATACCAACAATGCCTCCTGTGAGGATACATTCTGTAGGTTCTTTTGCAGATTATGAAAATAGTTGTGAGAAAATATTTGGATAAAAGAAGACAAAGCTCCAGGTAGCAATAGGTTTCATACTGAGTTGATAAATGCAATTATGGATCAGAAGGATGAACAATTACTTTGGGGGAGTTTTGATACCAGAATGCAATATCAGATGATTACAAAACTGGAAATATATCATCTTTTTTTCTACTGCAGAAGCACCCAGCAGCCTCAGCCCAAGTGAGGAAACCACTGTGCTAGGGCAATGAATATTGCATGCCCTGAAGTGTTCACAGGCTCAGTATGAAAAAGGATCACCTGCCCTTCTCTAAGAATACCTACCCTGTCTTGAGAATAAAGCTACTGTACGCAGCACAAATGTAAGGAGCTATTGTAAAGAGTTAAAATCAAGGCGAATGCACAGAGATCCTTCTCGGCCAAGAGGGTTTGAGGTGGGTGGGAAGCATTCCTTTCCCAGGAGTAAAGTGGAGCCATCCAGAACCTACACTACAGTTCTGATAAAGAAGTAGAAGCATTTCACAGCCATTTTTTATAAAAGGATCATATATTTACCAATGTTAGCATCTTGCTAAATCAGTTGAGACAATATCTTAAGGTCTGTGTTACTAATTGCCATAATTTCTCATGTAATTGATTCTCAAAGAATGACACTGCCAGAAGAGTTGTACCACTTTCATTAGATGTTGATCATCTCAGTGAGTTACTGACTGCATTGAACTCCTGTTGACCACAGAAGATAGGCAGCTTTCCCCAAACTGAGAGACACAGGATGGCTCTTCACAGTCCTTTAGAGATGAAGCTTTCTTGAAGAAAAATTAAACTGAACTTAGCAACTTAACCTCTGATTTGCTCTCAGAACCTGGAGGAAAAAGTAATGGGATAATAAAACATGTGCTGATTAGCTGAGCAATTCTAACTCAGTTATTGTTTCCATTATGTGGCTAATGGCCTCTTCTGGACAGACTTGATTTTTTTTATCTGTTTGCATTAGAGTCAATTTGTGGTATGAGATTGGTATTACTTATTGAATGCTACACCCAGCTGCAAAGTTAAAAGTATGACAAGCCTGTATGAATTTAATTATACCACTGTGAGACACAATCTTGTATAAATGCTATAAATTAAGTTCAGCAAATATCACTAGTGTGGTGAATGGTCAAATGGAGGTTACCAGCTCCAAGAAGCTGCTTTTAGATTGTTTGACCTGAGTTCCACTGGCATTTGGGACTTGTTTATTTTATACAAGTAAACATTCAAAATAAAGTCAACTTTATCTAAATGTGTAAAGCTAATATGAGCATGTTCAGACTTGGGACCTAGTTAGGATTTGGTATCACTGATCCACTTGACTGTGCCCTGATGATTCCTTAATATATTCAAAAGTGGCAGACTTTTTTTCCTATTACTAAATACTTAGTGTTCTGAAAGGCAGAATAAACTTGAAACAAATAAACATTACCATTTTTTCTATTTTGGCAAAATCCTTCTGCTCTAAGCACTAAAACAGTTTCTCTCTTTTCTTGCTTCAATATATAATTGACAGCTCTGCCCACTATCCTCCTCTACCTTTTGATTTTTTTTTTCCCTCAGCTGCTAATAGCATACACCATTTTATACAGCTTCAGTCTATTAACCAAGTGCCTGACCTTGTGGGATGCTGAACACCTGCTGGAATACACTCAGTGCCCATAATTTTCATCGATTTCATTAGGAGGAGAAAGAACTTGCTCTCTCCCATGTCATTTGGGCTGATGAATAAAACCTCACTAGTAGAGACAGAGCTCTCAGTGGACCCTAGTGGTTCCAGAAAGTGCCAGTGCAGCTGACTGACATCAGGGATAACTGATCCCATGGCACCCAGCCTTGTACTGACTCCAGATAATATTACCTACATAGTCAAAAAATATAAATCAGGAGCATAGCTATTCTTCCTCTCCTATGCAATCAGTAGTGAGAGATGTAAAACATGCTCCACTGGATCTCACCAGTGATCCATCTAGCCCAATATTTTGCCTCTGACTTGAATAAGAGATACTATTAAGGGAGAGCACAAGAGCCAGGCTACTTTCTGCTTGCTGTCTATTTATCTTGCAGTCCCCCAGCACCCAGAACTGCAGCATTAGGGATGTTAGAAGGCAAATTTGTACCTCTAATAATGTGCTCCACACAGTTCCAATAGGATTTGGTGAATAAAGGTTCTGCATTTATCTCATCTATCACTTTTGTGACTTTATAAATCTCGGTCATATCCTTCCTCAGCCTTCTGCTCTCCAGGTGAAGAGTCCCAGTTCTGTTAGCACCTCCATGTCGATCAGCTGCTCTATCACATTAATTATTCTACTTGCACTTCTCTGTATCTCCTCTAGCCCTGTATCCTTCTTCAAACACAAAGATAGAACTGCTTACAGTGGTCAAAAATGGAGTACAACACAGTTACAACCACTAAATTGTGCTTTCTGCCATGTTCTGAGTGAAAGCAAACCTGAGCTGCAGAGCTCTGTGTTTCTACGCCAGGGAGTACGGGACTCATCTCACCCAACTAGGTACCTACAGCTGCCATGTGCATCCAAGCCAGTCTCCCTAACCTCCTTTCAGAGAGAAGTGTCTTTGAGACATGAGTCATCTGATTTATTTTTTGTCTGCTTTAGGATCAAATGAATTGCATCATCTGCATGCCTCTTTCTTCCCATTGATTCTAAGCTGGACTAGACAGCTAGCTCAGACAGCAACATCTGAGCTGCAGTTGTGTACAGCTCTCCAGAAGAATCTCACCCTGAGTATCCTTAATTTCCATACCTGATCCCTGCTTCCTTTAGTTGGGATTTAGGGGAAAAGTATCTAAGGAGGGCAAGTTCAAAAGTGTCATGCAGTAATTAATAATTGCTTTGAGCTTTGCAGAGGTATGCACAGGCAGAAGCAAGGGAGGTATTCTCAGTACACCTAGTTCACCTGGGTTACAGATTTTCTGAATTAGTGTGGCTGAGGGTTAAGCTTGTTTAGAAAGGAGGGGGGGTAGGAAAAAAAATTAAACATTTGGAGCATTAGTGAGGTGAAAGGAGAAAACTTGTGAATCAGAATATAAATGAACTAGTGATAAGGGAATACTGACTGGAGTATGCTATGCTGAATAACAGGATGAAGATCAGTGAGGGGGTGATAGATAGCTACATATTACCTTTTTTCAYTTTTCCATTTCCTAGAAAATATAGTTTTTTCATTTCAGGAACATGGCTAGTTTATAATGGAATGTGGGAAGTGACAGAGATAGCGAAAAGAATAGACTGAGTCTGCTAACTGCTATTCCACCAATTATTTTGTGCCTCAGCCACCACTGCAAGAGGGTCTCTTTCTCTCTCAGTTTATATAATTTGGCACTATTCAAAAGAAAGGAACGGGGGTGAGAATATGAAGAGATAAAATACTACTGCCATATTTCAGTTCAACCTTGTTTGAGTATCCGTAGACCTTTCCCAATGAATTAAACTCCAGCAAGGCATTTCATGTGTGATTTATTAGGCATTTTGCTTTGGTTTTAGTGAACTTTCCTGTGAGGGAGAATGTTATAATCAACTTCRAAAAACAGAGCTAGTCACAAACTGTAACTATGGAGAGACAACTGTTTCTCCATAATATTTACTTACTGGTTTATTTATTTGCAGTTCTCAGGGTAGTAAACTAATAACAAGCTCCCAGTAAGTCACTGAAAGTGATAATGTACTTTCACTGACTCACCAAAACATAGCATCATCAACTGTAAAAGTTGAACAATCTGGAAATTGCAAAGATCAAAGGTGAAAGCTAAGAAGTATATCTTAGAAATAACAACAGATGGCCCCAGAATGAAAACAAATGAACTCATTCCTAGAACTTTGCTGCCATTAGTAAACCAATTACACTGTGAGTTCATAGTTTATGACTTAACAAGGCCTTTCCAGAGCTCTCGTATTCACTAAGGAGCCATTGCTTGTCCTTTACATAATTTGTATCTAATTGTAAAGGTAATAACTATTTGCAAATATATCTCTTTATTGAAATTTAAGATGCATTTAACAGCAGTCATTTACATTCATGTTGTGCTTATTAACTACAAATATGCAGAACAGCATTTACCTCATGGTAGGATAGCACACATACTAACATTCAAATACAAATGTAGTGCTGTGACTTACGGGCTCCTTTGCTGTACAATACTCAGTTCCAGTCAAGCCTGCTGCATCCTTCCCAAGAGAAATGAAAAAGCAATAAAAAATGGAGAGCAATGTCTTACACCAACTGGTATCCCTTATGGTCTTTTGTCTTTCTTTTTCGTGTYGTAATTGAGAAAGTGAAATCAGAAGTCAATATAAGTAGCACAGCTGTCCACATGCACTGTTTACTTTCCTTCTCTGYTTCTCCTTTGTTTTGTGTTTTTTTCTTTTTGCCCCTTAGCTTTAGAGAGGCTTAATTTAGAACATTAGGCCATTTCAGAGTTCAAAYGTAAAGAACTGCATGAAAATGTACATTGCTATAAAAGCCTCTAGTATTTACAATGTGCATTTTCATTTCCTTTTCAATACCTTATATTCTCTTTCAGACTGTTCAGCTAAAGCTATGGACCTCCTCATCTCTTTCACCTTCTCACCAGAAGGATCCCAGTMTATAAGTGAGTGAGAACCAGTAACACAAACAGTTGTCAATGGACAACTCAGACCTGAAATATTTAGAGGTCTGATGCACACTGGCTTGGTCCTGCCGCCTTTCTGAAGGTTACTTCCTAACTACCWCTCCCAGAGCTATCAGAGTATGGAAACTGTTTAATACCTTGCAGATGTAAACAGTGCCTCATGGCAATGGTGTGACGATAGYATTTATAAAACCTCCAGGAAAGCCATCCTAAGTGGAGCATAACACACCTGGTTACTCCAGCAAGCTGAGCCCGTGGGCACAGATGACACGCCTTGCCTCCTCCTTTCCCTGCCTTCACCAGGGGTCCTGTGAGCTCTCCTCCCAGCAATCTTTGTCTAACAGCTTTCTGCAAACTCCTTCCATGCCAGGGGTCTGAGCTTCTTCTGTATCACCTTCCTAGTATCAAGGCTACCTGTTTTCCACCTTTCCTGCACTTGTATTCACCTATCGTCCTTCTTCCTTCTCCCATGTAGCCGGATGTATTCCCACGTCCCACCTCATCCTCCCTTTCCACCACACTGAGGGTTTACAGCACCTCCACATTGCCACCACAACTTTCACATCACCGTCACTGTTTTTTTTTTTCTTTTCTCTTTGACTGAGGAATAAATATTTTGGGGAGTCAACTCTTCAGACTGTGTTGAGAGGATAAGTAAAGCTGACGTGGATGGTATAATTATTTTGGAAGAAGTGAYTGCTATCAACCTGTCCTTCAGTCTATAAACAATTACAGAAGAGAGTGAAGCTGCTGAATCTGCTAATCAAATGCCAGGTATTTTTATATGCTTCACATTTTCTCTTCTAGTTTTCTAATTTTTACCTGGCCTCAATAGGATATTTTTCCACCAGTATCTAGAACATTCCCTGAAGTACTCTGAGTTGCTACACAGAAGTTTCTTTTTACACTCAGAGAAAGGAGAGAAACGGCAAGCTGAGCCAAGAAGCTTATTTTCTTCAGTCAAGAAACAAAGTGTACTTTTTCCTCCCTTAACCAAAGCATTTTCAAGARTAAGATCGAGGATGCTTAAATCAATAGCCATTAAGAAGTACAAGGCTACTAAAAGAATACACCTTTGGAGCAAGAAATTTTCAGGCTTGATGTAGAAATTACTGGGTGAAATTCTGTTTATGCAGGAGGGGTCCAGATTAGGTGATCCTAATAGGCCTTTTTGGCACCACAGTCTGAGAAACTATGAAACATGAAAACAAATAAAATAAACATTGCTCATCCTTGTCATAGCTTTTAAAAAATGCTTCTCCAGTAACATAAAACTTCACTCATCTATTTAGTGCATCGAATGCATTTTCATTCTATATATAGTTTATTAGCTGAATGTTTTCATATTGTCAAAAACATTTCTAATTGCTTTAATTTGAAGACTCTATCTTCTTTCCAGAGGGAAATATAGAAGACACTAAACATAACAGCCTGGCCAACTTGTAGCAATGTCAAGAACTTGAGACCAAGGGGTCACGGAGGCAGAAACAGTAAGTCAATCTCTGAGGGGAGGCGAGGTTCAACTAGAGTAACCACCAGAGCCTAGAAACTGCCTCACAGCCAATTAAGAGCCACATTTGCCTGAGAAAACCCAAAAAGTAAGTGGCAATAATCTGACCCTATGGATGCCCATGGGAGTTTGGGCATTCATTGAGATGAGCTTCATACAATCATATACTGAAAATCTACTTTGATACCAACAAGAGAARCATTACAAGAATGGCACTAGACCCTGCTTAGCTCAAAAATAAAGGATATTTAAAAGGTAATATATGATCTCAAAGTCCCATTTCCCATTCACTGAAGACTGAATTTCTAAGATTTTAAGAAAAGTTCTATTTCTCTACAGAAGATGGAGGGACCCCCCCCCCACACACACACACACACTATCCCTTGCTTGGCTACGTAATGCTCCTTTTCCTGCTTGGCTAGTTTGTTCTAGAGCTGCTCCAAGAAAACAGCCATGACATCCTACAGTTTGGGCTACAAAAGAAGGTAACACATAAATGGTCAGCATGATGGCTGTACCATTTATTTCCTGTTCTTCCCTAATATGTTACTGTGCACTTGCTCATAGGGCGAAGCAAATACCCATGTGCCTGCACCGGAAAGGCCATTTTACTTCCTGCAGCAATCCTCAGAGGATGTACAAACACTCGGTGCTGCTCCTGCAACATTTCAGTTGATTAATGTTCTCCAGAGAACTCACTCTTTGCTATGTTTTTGCATAGCTGACCAAATATCAGAAGATTTATACAAAATATACAAAGCAATTGGTCTGACTTCTCTAGGCGCCTGTGCATCTTAGGGTTAAGATCAGTTTGACATATGCCTTATACTTCTTGTTAAATTCCACAAAGGCTCTCTAAATTTGTGTAATCCCTTTGCAATGTGATGACAAAGAAGATATTACTGTGCTTGGGGTGTAAAAATATATTGCTTTTCTTCACTGGTCATATCTCAAAGCCTTCAGAATTAGAAATACTCCCACTTTTTTCGTTTTTTCCCTTTTTAGTTTATGCAGTGGGTTAGTTGCGAGTCAAAAATTGTGAATTAGCCATTTGGAGAGGAGGGGTGTAAAGTTCTGGACTGCAGCATTTTCATACAACAAATTGCATTCCACAGCAATATGAAACTGAGATTTCCTCAAAAATAAAAGCATTGTGATGTGAATGCATTCATCACAGATGGGGCCTGTTCAAGAAAATGAAAACATAATTTTTAGTGTAAAATTGACTATTGAAATTTCATTAAGCTTAAAATTAACACAATTTATTTCAAAACAACATTAATCATAATTACTAGAATTCAACCTCTGATTACTTTGGGAATATACATTCATCACACATTTCCAGCCTAAATAGAAACTTATCATACCCACTACTGTTTATTACCAATTGACAAAGATATTACTGAAACAAAATTAAAATTAAGTTGCAGCTTGCAGTGATAAAAACAACATTATACACAATATTTTAGCCATGTTTGAAAACTCTGATGATTACATAAAAGTATCTTATCAGAGTGGAACATCAAGAGACAAACAGCATCCAGTCCCTCTGTGGAGTAACTTCAACAAACTTTGCTGAAGTTATACCATATCCAAGATTAGCCCATTAACTTTGAACTAAAGTATGAACCATGCTCTGACAACACAACTGTAATTTTGTAATGATTTTAATTCTTAATGGGAGCAAAAAATTGTGCAGACTACAGGAGCAGAATTAGAAATTCTTACGTTTATGATTCTGCAATTATGGTTTAAGGGGACTGCTTCTCAGTCATCTCTTCACCCTTGTGAAGGTTTTATAACAAGGCTGTTGGATGAAACAAATGTTTTCAACAGTGTCAGCAACACAATGACATACTGTAGCAAAGGAGGCATTTTCACTTCGCTTTGATTCATGTCTGAAGTTAGRGAGAATCAGCCTGCTACTTGCTCAGATTGTTTAATCCTCATTTATGTTCTGGTTTAAGTGGATCTGAAGAAAACACTCTCCAAAGATTGATCTTTCATATTTCCACATTTCCATTGTAATATTGTTTGAAAGGGGACATTCTTTAAAATAAACATTAAATAGAAAAGAAAGGCAAATTCTCTTGTATATTCTGCTCAGGCTAAACTACTCTCACTGTGGTCCAAATTGAGCTTAAATRTCTTCTTTATATCTCTGTGTATCTTGTGGCAGTGGACTCTTAAACCCAGCTGCTGCAACTTGTCTTGTGCCAGCTGACCAAGACCACTTGGCCAGGCCRGCGGGAAGAGATTACTGAGTGTTTCAAGACATATTTCCTTTACAGTTGATGTTCACTGWTTCAGAAAAGGAGAAATATTAACAGTTTACACATTTCCCTAAAAAATATTGYTCTCTCTCCCTAATTTTATAGATTATTTTGCACAAATCTTCAAGAATCAAAATGTACAACTGGCCACATTGACATATTTGATTCATAAATTACAAGGCTAGGTGGTATGTTAGGATATGATATATGATATGATACAGTTAGTCTGACCTTTACTTTCCCCATAGAACTTCAACAACTGACTCTTGCATCAAGTTCATAACTTCTCTGTGAACTATAGCCTGTCTCTGAGAAAATTTCCACTATTGATTTGAAGACATCCAGTAATTGAAAAGCCATCATATTCCAAGGTAAATTGTTTTGTGGATTAATCACCTTAAATACTAAAAACACATCTTATTTGTCCAGCTTATTTTCGAACTATTGGATCTCATTATGGCTTTTCCACTACATTAAAGAGCTGTCCATAAATCTCTTCCTTATGTAAGTGTAAATCATAATCAGTTCACCACTTAATCGCCTCTTGAAGAAGCTAAAATGCATCAAGCTTCTCACAACTCTAAATTTATAGTAAATTTATGTGCTTGAAACTAATTTTGCTAAATTTCTGGGAAAGATTTGTGAAGGGAGATGTAACATTCCCCTGTTTGTCAGTACCCTTCTTGAGGATATCCAGGCCTGATATATTATTATTCCATTAAATATCTCCCCAGCACTGAACAATGTATAGTACTGGTTTACCATTCATACTCCATATTCCTGTTTACACATGTGTTTGGGCTCTGTYGTTAGCACTTCACAGGTAGCCCCACATTCAATGGCTAACATATCATGAGCCCTAACCCCTTCTATTCACACTGCATTTTAGGATACAATGCCCTGATTGGCCCAGTTTTGACAGTTTTACTCAGTTGCGCAGAGCTACACGAGTGGCTCTGGTTCAGTCAGTGGGACTCTCTGCCTAAGCGGGCACAGCACCAAGAGCCAGGTCCCGACCTGCATAAATGAGCACAGTTCCACCGACCAACCGTGCCATTACACCAGCTGACGCTTCCGGAGAGTTTGGCCTAACGTGTCTAGCATAAGCTCAGCGAGGTATTTTTACAGCCGTTCTTTCATTCCATTTCTCCMTAAATCTTTTGCAGACCGAAGGGCAAGAGTTCAAGAGTTTCTTCCAAACACATCTGGCAAGTAGGTGGATCACACGCTTGTTACCACCTATGAGACTCGACCTGCCAACTTGAAGGCTCAGCCAGGTGCTACGTAAGCAGGGCACTGCACAGAGGAGATGCCCTTTAGTAAAATAAAGGTAAAATGCTTCTGCCAAATGATTCAGCCCATTATAGCACAAAAAAATACTAAGAATCAGCTAATTTGCAACATACTTACTTGTACTTTTATGCAGTCCACTGCAATACAATAGGCTTTTCTTTCTTCAGCCTGATACTTTAAACTCTGACAAAGACACATTTTTGTATCACGCACCTTTCTAACCTGATAAGCATTTCAGCTCTAGAAATCCTTCTGGTTAATAATGGTTATCAGCAGGGACTAAGGAGGGACAAAGAGAGATTTTAATGTGAATTAAGAGACACCAGTGAGAAGTAGGACACTTGAGAAGTCTGCCAATGTTCATGCCATAGAAATTAACAGACCTGCATTTAAAAATTATGGCTCTATTAAAGCATGAAGATATTGCACTAAAGGTGCTAAAATAACCAATTAAACATACAGTTTTACTCTTGCAAAAATACAGAGCATTTCTGTGGAAGAAATACCACTGACAAGAATGCACCGCAACTGCTAGAAATCAAAATAAATAAATAGCTTTAATTGGAGAAGGAATTCTTCAGACCACAGTGCACAGTTCTGTGGGCAAAGCAAATCTGCTAGCCTGTCTTTAATAAGCCCACATTGTACTGGATTCAATTTAGCTTTTCTGAGAACATGGACATAATCTGTTAATAATTTAACACACCTCTGGCAAAGCAGGAATGCCATAAATAAAATGTAAACAAAGAAAACAAAAACAGTGTTTTGTTTGTGCAACTAGATGGCAAATTAATGGAAAAGATTCTTATCACAACACAAAATCTGAAAACATTAAACACAGAATCAAGAAATCAAAAAAATAAGATTCCTAGAGAGATATGAACTATAGTGCATAATATATCTGACAYGTTTTATTTTGGAAAGCTCTTTATGTTAAATACGTGATCTCAGTCCTGCTTAGCAATGCTGCTGTGGGAACTTCACATTATGGAATTCTRTTGCCGATCTACATTTATTTTGTTCTACAAACAACAGCTAGAAACAGTGCGCATGTGCTGTACTTTCTGAACACATGATTAATGAATATGCATGCTTGATCAAACCAGCCCTTTTGTACATGCTCTTATATGTATTGCATGTTAGTGGAAAAAAAYTAATGTATTGATTTAGCGAGCATCTAGCAATAGCTCATAGTTGCTATCAGAGGTATAAAAGCCCTTGACATTGTTTTACTTGCTGATTATTGCAAGCTTTGCACCGAGTAGAAGTGATGGAGTCTCTAGTGTCATATAGGCCTGRATAGCCAGCAGTCTAAGTCACTCGCTAACTAGTCTCTTCAATTTAATTGTCCAAGTAAATTCCTTAGGCTATCTCAGGCCACTAGCTGGCAATCTGAACACGGCCCAAAGCAACTAAGAGGTCTAAACTTTGGGAATTAAGCACCCAAATACTYCTGAAGATCTGTCTCTGCACTGCTAGAGGTCTGCTCCTACAAGTGTGTGTGTGGCACAGCGCTCGCTCTGCATAAATTTGCTATGTCAGCAAGAGCAGAACGGCCACGTTAGCCTAATACCACCACGAAAATGATAAGCTCTGTAAACGCTGTGCCACTGCGGAAGACCTCTCTTCCTGTTTCCGTGCTCCTGAAATATCACTCCATTTTCTAAATTTTAAATGGACTGAGCCATTACTTTACACCTCTTCAGCTATATCTCCTTGCCTAGGTTTCCCTCTAGCTGGCTGTGAGCAGCTCTGCGCACCTCCCMTTGCAGAGGCTCCTGGGCTTCCCTGCATGGGGAGAGGCTCAGGCTTCACCTGGGGGCTCCATGCTGCTTCCTGGGGCAATTCTGAACCGCTCTCTCCTGACCACTTAGGCATGCTCAGCCCCAGCCCCATAAACCAGCCTACTGAGYCCAGCTCCTGCTCACTGACCCCTTACATTATGGTTCATAGTCTCCCTGGACTCTTTTTGTATAGAGTCAGCATTCAGAGCACAGTCAGCTCAAACACCTTTATCTTAAGATCCCTTAAATTTATTTTCCTTTGCCCTTCCATCCCACTCTTCTAAGACTAGAAACATTATAGACTGAGGGAGGTCTCAGCTACTAACAGATTTCTGTGTCCATTTGTCACACTCTTACAGCATTGAGGGTTTGCAGATCCTTTTGAACCACCCTGGAGGAAAGTACTGCACCAGCTCCGATGAAGGCAGTCTGAGGAACACAGGGATCCTCTATGGAGGGTTCCTCCATTCCCCCATTTGTCAAGCTCTCACAAACCTTCCTTCCRTAAATCTTTCCACTTTCCTTTCCTTAAAGATGAGACAAATGCGCAAATGCTCCCTGCTGAGAGTGCTGCTCCCTGCTTCAGCCATTAAACTTCCACTGAAGGTAAAATGTCAAGTTTACTTACATTCCTTCATGTTACACCACTTGCAGAAATGCTTTGATTACTGCATAGAGCCCCATAATCTGCAACCATGTAATTGTATGTTATGCCGGTGACTTCTTTAACAACTGAACTCCTTTATGTCTGCTAGTTGCCATCCAGCAGAGTCTGACAGAGGCGTCTGGCTGACACGGAGACACCAGCTGCTGCTGGGAAAAGAGAAAGAAAGGAACAGCAAGGAGGGGAGAARAAGGGAGGCAAGAGGAGCTGGGCTGTGCTGGGAAATATGTGAGTCCTGTAAAAGCAGTAACGGAGAGCTGCTGAGAAAGAGGGTGAGTGGAGACAGACAAGTGAAGAAGGCTTTGTGGCAGTGCTGTGATGGGAATCCTGGTAGAGCCTGTTGGAGTAGATGGCTCCCAGATAAATCACAGTAGGGAAATACAAGAATTTGAGCACTGATTTGGAAGTTTGTTCCCTTGAAAATGGGAATATTAGGAAGTTGAAAAAGTCACTCAAGTGAGTTGTGATTTTTGTGGGTTACACATCTCTAGCAAATATGAACGTTTTAGATGACTAACAGTGCATAGGAACAGGGTAAGAGAAAGGTATCTAAACCCTTTGCTGTTGAACTAGATTAGAGACAGAAAGCAGCTGGAGAATTGCTGCATCCTAATTTTTCTAATCTTGGAGCACCCTTGCACATATGTGTGTGTACATGCAACATGTTACCTTGAGAGGGCTGTGATGGGTTCACTTATGCTAGGATGGAGATGTGGGCTGGACGTGACAGCCACGCAGGAAAGGCAGGGTTTGATTATAGAGCCATGAGCTGTTGCGAGACGTTTGGATAGGTTAAGCTTTGTTATAGGGTCAAAGATTTTTGCTCCTCATATGCTGATAAGCTCACACAAACAGGAGTGAAAGCACTGGAGTATGTCTGCTCTTCTTATTTCCTTTACACTGTATGTCCCTTCCCATTAGATATGAGAGGATACCATTTCCAACTTAGGATGCATGAGTGAGAGCAAGGACAGAAAGATAAGAGAACTGTGCAAAGCCTCCTCTCTCTGTTTTTTATTACCCTTGTCATCTACCAACAGACTGACTGCTTCTCTTGCTTTTGTCTTTCTTTTCCTCTAGCATATTTGTAAATGTTATTTACTTATTGTCACTAGCTCCTTTGGGCTGTCTACTTTAATTTCACATCACAAATTGTGACTGGCAGCATTTTGTTGCTGCTGCTTTCTTTATTAATTTGTATCTTACTGTTTCAACAATAATAAACAGTTTTCAGCCCTCCCATAATTTGTGCTCCACTTTGGATTTAAATCTCAYGTGAATATTTATAGAACTCGAGCCCCGGCAGGCTGAGAAGGAACGGCAGACGTTTGCTGTGGTGTACCCACGCTTCACATGCACATCCTGGTACCTTTCACGTAGAGGAAAAACATATGAACACATATCATATCAGCATTTCTGCATTTCTGTTTGCATCACTAAGCATCACCACGAGCACATTACTAAAAAGCTTCTTACATTTTGCTCATACTTTGAGTCTCTGTAACTCAGTATATTATATATACCTAAAAATAATGCTTCAGTCTTAAAGCACTCCAGGCCCAAACTCTCTCTGAGTCTTGGAAGTTCATAAATTCTTTCTTGAGACAATTTTACACACAGAATGTCTGCCATCAAAATTAATATTCTAGTTATGTAAATGGCCTCACCAAGATTCTCCAGAGTCAACATGTCAGGTGCTTTATCTGCCATTGAATTTGCTATTTTTTATCTGTGAATATTGTAACAGAATTAGAGGCTTGACTCTTTCCCTGACTCTTTAATACTCTCTTTCTGACAGTTTTCATTCTCAAGTCTCTTAATTTGGACCATTGTACTTTCTCCAATCTGTCTGTAAGCCTGAATTTGATGGTCTGATTATTAAAGATTATTGAAATCATCTTCTCTTTCCACACTTAATCTTCCTTAAATTGCCATATCTCACCATAAATAAAAGTTGTAAAAACAGATCATAGCCCAGTCCTTGTGCAATAATACTAATAAAAGCAATAAAACTTTTTTTCATGCCAAATAAGTTTGTGTTTGCTGAGTAGGTATTTAACTGCATTAAGGACATTTAATCATATTCTTTACTAGGGATGATGAAGAAGCTATATCCTACAAAGGGAAGTTCTCCAGACAAATCTGGCTATGAGGATCCCCAGAAGGGTCATGGTATTGCAGTGCAGCAGTTCTGGGCTTGTRTTCTCCTTCACTAGCATGAACTGGAACTACTGCCTCTACATTACAATATGTTACATTAAAATGTAAAATTGATATAACTGAGGGGAATAAGAGAGCAGCCAGAAATCTGTGTTATTAACCAGGATGAATTAACTTGTTTTTAAATGTTTTTAATTCCAGTAGGCTTAAGTTAACATGTTTTAAAGCACCACTCATTTTCTGAAAGGTATTAATTGGGATACAGGAGTTGAGAGCTAAAAAATAAGACTGTACAAATGTGTCTGCAACTCAGATCAAGATCTGTTAAGTAAGAATCTGCCTGTCATTGTGTCTGCTTTGTATGCCATCACTGTTGATCCCTGAGTGCAGGGACTCATGGCATTATCACAGCTTCTTTCTGTAGACCTAAGTACTGGCTTTAACACCATTTGGTTTTTCCTTATTATACAGTAGGAAAATTGAATGACTCACACTGCCCCCACACACTGACTTATTCATTTGTACACAGCGGTCAGAGCCAAGGGTTGTCTAAATGATCCATATACTGTTGCTTTGAAAAAAGGCACGTTCAAATGAGATTCCCCCTCTCATTTCTAAATTACTGTTCTTGCTACTTACAAATGCATACGAGGCATCTACTCTAAGGAATAAGGTCCCTGTTTATACCGAGGCTAGTAGTTCTAGTGAGGACATTTTTTCCCATCACATCATCAATTTAAAGACAAATGTAACTCTCTCTATAGAATTTGTTGCTCTAGAAATATGGAGTGAAAACATCATGAAAAGGCTATTAATAACTACTGTTTAATTCTTAGGGGTTCTTAGGAGTTTTAGAGTAATTTCTGTAAAATGTTATATTTTTATTGAACTTGTTCAAGATTTTACATAGATTTTAAGGCTAGAAGGAATATAAGGCTAGAATTGAATCATCTAATCTGACCTCCTCTATATTGCTCATGATATAAAATAGCATCCAGTTAGTCCTTTACTAAGCCGTTTCCATTTGTCTGAGTAACACATATCTTTCAGCTTCTCCTCAGTCATTAAAAGAGATCCCTGGGTAAAACTGTCTTTTAAAACTGCATTTTAAAAATGAATAAAAATCACATTTGAGTTAGAAAGAAAGGAATCGAGGTTCTCCTCTCCTCCCCCCCCCCACAAAAAAAAAAAAAAAAAAAAAAGACAAAAATGATGACCTAAGTAAAATTCCTGTAAAGTACTTCAGTGCAGAGGAATATTGATTACAGAGATTCCTCTTAATAATAATAAATAAAGCTATAAATAGCTGTCGGTTCTCTGCTAAGGGCACCAAACAGAATTAAGTTACTGTAAACATTATTACTGATAAAATCAGCGCATGGAAGCCATAATCTTTAGGAAAAGAAATGTGAAGGGGGATTCTGTGCCTTTCTTCTGCAGCCTCCCGAGAAAGAGTTAATTAAATACTTAAGACCTTCAACACCGTGCCTGTAAGAAAACGAGTGCAGAAACCCACTTGAACAAAACAAATATTCATGTGATCATGGAAATACGGAATTCCTCTCATCTGAATTTAGATCTTGACTGTGTAGATGTGCGTATCTGAGTTGGTCACCTGGGAGTCCATTCACACTCAGTTGACAGAAGTAGATATATTTTAGGTCCCAATACATTGTGGATGTTTGAGGCATCCACTTTAGTATACAACAAATTGCATCCCAGAAGTGCCTAGTTTTCTTCATTTGCTTATAAAAAAAAAGGTGATTAGGTCAGCTATAGACATCTGCATTTGGTCATATGAATCTCATTCACATTGACTCATAGGATCTTCTTCAATATTGTGACCACGCGATCTCCATCGCACCCCAAGATCTTGGGATAAGATGCAAACATAGCCCKGTTTTGTGCTTGACAGGTACTACGCTTTGCTTAGAAGAGAAAGTTATCATAAGGAATAGGCTAAAATAGGTTAGGTAGTAAACCTATAGGTTAGGTATCAAGTAGTAAAGAGAAAAACGCTTATCCATCAAGAAACTTCAAAGGAGAGTCCTGCAAGAAAGAGGGCTTTCCTAAGGCCTTGTCAGTATCTATGTGCAGCCATGAAATGATAAGGTCAGGTGATATGGACCAAAAATTCCAACTATCTAGAGATGCCACAGTACTGCTAAGCCTTCATTATCCCCCACATTTGCTCAAAAAGTATCAGCATACGAGTGATACCTGAACCCCCAAACTAGCAACAAACCACACATTTCTGTAAARTATAACAGATGCAATAAGTGGCAACACCTTTCCATTTTAAGGKAAAAGCTGGGGAGAGCGAAGGGCAAATATGCAGATATCACTGCGTATTTARGATGACCTAACCATTTAGGGCATTAGCTGGGCAGTTTGAGACCTGAGAAACATTGAGATTATGTTGGAGGCTGTGGAACATACTTCACAAAGTTTATATTCACTGTTCAACATCCTTTCTTTGATGCTACRTGCCCACAGTATGTAATTGAGGTTTGGATTTCTCATTCACACCAAGATCCCATGGAGTTGCATCCATCAATAACGCTTTCATCTCTGATTGGCTAAAAGCCTGCATCCTGAGCAAGTCCATCTTAGTTATATACGCTTTCATTAACTCCCATCTGGATTGTAAAAGTGTATTTTATCTGAACATAAAGCAATCAGACCTTTAGAGACACCTACTAGCTGATTACAGCGAACAAATCATATTACTTTCTCCACTGACTCCGCAAAATATTGAATTAAGCTCAAGATTGCAGCATTTATTTTCAAAATACTCCATGGACTTTAGAAAGTTCTGTCACAATGAAACCTTGCACAGTAAGAAAAGAAGTTATCCGCATGAGAAAGAACTTCTCTGTGATCTAGTCTGTGGCTCCTGAATCCCACAGATCATCTCACCTTCTCTTTCAAAGTGCAGTGTATACCTACCTAAAAATTAAGATTCTACAAAAGACAAAGCATATGATTACACTCATCTCTCCCCCTTGGAGATGACCTGGGAGAATAAACCCCAAATGACAAATGTTACTCATGACACTAAATAYATGGCACTCAAATATTATGGTTTTGATGGCAGTATAAGGAATAAAACAACTACTACAGTGGAGATGTTGTCATCTGATAAAAATTAGAATGTTCAGATAGATTAATAATCCTAGAAATTACAGAAATTCTTCTGTCTTTGCTACATGTTATTCATCTTTTCTTTTCCTGACCTCAATTGCAGTTCTAGCTATTGGGCAGACTAGAGAAAGTTTATGTGAAGTAGTCCCTTCTCCCCATAATGGAGTAAAAAGCCAGTACAGACTTTGACTAACTTTCTTCTATCAGAAGCCGTAATTCTTCAGGCAGACGTATGAAGGACAGCTTTCACCCAGTTTACCTTTGCTCAGGAAGGACTCAATTCTTCACTTTGTAAGCCAGACTGTTCCTGAGGCTTTATTACTAACCGAAAGATTGTATCTGTAATAATATTATTTTTCTACAAGGTAGTACCTACTAGGAATAACAGATTAAACAGTGTTCTAGCTTACACAATTATTAGCCCATGCCAAATGAATTCTGTCCTGCCGGTTTCAGTGATTCTGTCCGAGTGTTTCCATAGCTTGTTTCACAAGCACGCTTACTTCCTTTACAAGTGTTTTACAGGAAAAAAAAAAGAGGGAGTGAGAACAAATAGTTTTCCCCATGTGAGACAGAAGGATGTGATTGATTTAAGATGTAAAAAAWTTACTCTCTGCAAGGAACTGGTACTAGTTGTGAATTTTTGGAAGATATCAGAGATTTGTATRACACTGTCCCCCAAAACAGATTCTGTGCATTCCTCCTGCTTTTTGACCACCATTAGAACAGTCTTGTCTCAGAGGTCTGGATTTCAGATTGGTTAGTGGCATTGGTCAAGTCAGAGTTCTCTGAGTGAATCTCTTACAGGGAGGAGGGTGAGCGGGGGACCTGACACCACTTAGAGCATAGCATCCCTTAACAGTGCTCCGCAAGGAGACGTGTCAGGGGAACAGCAACTAACGCCGCTGAAATAGAATACATTGATGTCAGCATTGTCCTTGCTAGCTCGGATGCATTACTTTCAGCTGGCGTATTTATTATTAATTATTATTAAATTTATTTATTTAAGTGTGCTTTGCATAGATAGACACATTGTCAGTCACCAAGGACTTAATATCTAAATTAGCTAGGACAAACAAACGCAAGATGAAACAACAGTGTAGCAGAGAGAGTGTGAGGGGATTATTAATGAAGAGAGAAAGAGAAAAGTAATTTTTTGAAGTGGTGGGTTGTTTAAGTGAGCCTTTAAAGAAGAATTCACGAATTTTAAGAACAATGTGATCATTACAATTGTGTAGACTAGCCACTTYAGACTATGCAAAAAGCAGGCTGTAATTTCAAAATGGACATTTATCAAAATGTCTCAAGCTAGGACTTGAAACAGGTTACATTCAGTTCCAAGTCTAACCTCCTATTTTCTTGATTTTTTTTTCTGTCTGATGAATGGAAAAAAAAAATCAGAGAATGAGGACAAGGAGGGTTTTCCTGACACAGTAAAACTAGGGATGGAGATAGGGGAGCAGGGCAAGAAAAAGAGAGAAGGCAAGGAAACAAACCGAGCAAGAAGGGAATGGCCCAAGTGGGCCATTCAAAAGGAATCAGAGTAGGTGCACTAGGATGAGAACCTTGTAGGTTATTCCTAGTAAGCATATTATTAAAGGATTTTAGCGAGCTTGGTATTAACAGGGCTGGAGGTAGAAAGTCAGTTGTGGAATTAATAATATATGTTTAGAACAGCCAAAAAGGATAATAACTGTATCAGCAAAGCACCACTAGATAAAGAGARAGGGAATGAGTAGGGCACGAAGGCCAAATGAGACCTTAAATGTCTTTGGCTCTTTAATAAAGAAAGGTTTTTATCTGAGGTCTTTTTCATTTCTTTTGTCCAGATAGAACAGACCAGCAATTTATATCATTTATTAGATAAACCAGCATCTATTCCTCAGTTGGTGACTAGAATTTATGTTTGAATTCTTCTTAAAAAATGATCAGGCAGTAGAACTGGAAAGTACACAGGCTCTCAGGCTTTGAGAGTGAAGTATTTCATTCAGAAGCATCATGTAGACATACATGGCAAAAAAATTGACAAAGAAATTATATGGGCATATGAAAATTTCCAATTTTTTTCTCTTATCTATTATCCCTTAAGCGCATTCTTAAAAGATTTTATATAMTCTTGATCCTGCAGTCCCCTTTGGTAGCCATCTCAAATAGAAGGTTCCTAATTTTTTCTTTTAATACTRTAACTGTGCTTTAGTAGAGGTTCTCTGAAACCCAAAATTCCTCATAAAAAGTTGAGGTTTCTCGTCACTTTACATCAATGCCTCCAGCTGTTTCAGAGCGTATGTTAGGTAAGTCTGGCCTGCAAAGAGATGAGTCCAACTTGACCATTAGGCTTCAGAGAAGCASTATTTAAAAACAGAAACCAAAGCTGGAACCACAGGGCAAATATTTTCAATGTCTGTTGCTCTCTTGTGTGTGATATTTCTCTGCTTTCAGAAGTATGATCCCTAAAATCTTCTTGCATGACTTCAATTCAATCTCTGAAGTGTATTTTTGTAACATTTAAAAAATACACTTCAGAATCCAGTGCCACAGGAAACAAATTCTCCAGTTTTTAAAGGCGTGCACACATTTCCCTTTCCCGCTTGTAGTTATGTAGCTCATCTTTCTCCCTGCAAAGATAGCTTGTGGCAACTACAGCAAATCCTGACATGGAAAAAAGAGGTCAGAGAAACATTAGCCRTTTAAGAGCTGTAAGTCCTGGAAACAGAAGGAGAACCATACCCATGTTACCAAACATCCGTACCAGCAATCCTCTCTTGGCAAACCCTTGTAGTGTGATTGCTTTAAGCATGTATCTTCCATCCTGTTGCCTCAGAAGCCTGGCTAAGACACATGCTTATTCTTCTTTGTTAGACTCACTCAAACGCATTTGAGACACTGCTTCTAGGTCTAGAAAACCTCCCCTAGGATTACATATATTTTTATGTCAAGAATAATTAGTGTTCTTTATTATCTCTATCCAAAAAAATGGAAGTCTAACAAAAAGCTACAGAAAGTGTCATTTTAAGTAGGCACATTTGTAGGAAAGCCCCAAGATTAAAGGGACTTCTTCGTAATCGTGAAAAAATAGTAGGAAGAAAGAAGCCTCTATCAACAGCAATTGATGAAAATTGCCCATGAGTAGAGCCAAAGGTTRAAGATGCATGGTTTTGTTATGCCATTTCCCAGCTAGGGTGTACAGGCYCAGAGGGTGAGATAATTTAGTGGACTATGCTCAGACTCAGGTAATCCCTGAACTGCCYGCATGCTGCCTGAGGGAGTAGTTAGTAACATGCACCAAAGCCCTGCCAAGGACCATTCCAACAATTTGACGTCATGCAAACCTGCGGACTAACGTTCAAACCTATAGCCTGGGTTTATTCAATTTTCTAAAAGGAGCTAGTAGTGTAGTAGCGTAGTAATATCGACCARCCACTGAAATTATGCAAGTTCTTGACCTCTGTGTTGGGTGCGCAAACACACAGAGCTCTTCATGGTAGAACATATAGGCCCTGATCCAAGACCTCGACAAGCAACTGGAGAAAGCCCATATACTGCCACAGGATCTGATTTAAGCAATTAACTGATTATGTTACGTTTCTTCTTTTGGTAGAGGCTAGATCTGTTTCAAGGGAAAATTTGCATCCTCCTGAATATTTAGTGATTTTAATGGGTTCAAATAACAAAAGAAAAAAATTGAAGTGAATTTCTGAATAAACATACAGCAGCCACTGTTTTAGTTTAAAACATAAGGGAGTCTGAAGTGGCTTGATCAGATTTTTAAAAATCAAGTAAAAGGTTAAAAAGTGAAAACAACAATAATGGATTTTTTTTTCTGATAAACTTAACGTGCAATAAAATCTATTTTTATAGAGACAAAAAGTTAGGAAAAGAAAGCACACTGAAACAGAACCTGAAGACCATTCTGCTACAAAATTTGATTGTAAAACTGAAACTGTCTTYTTTGCAGACAAAAAGCTGTCTTTAAAACATTTGCAGAAGGGTTACAGAAATAAATTAAATATAGCCAAAACACGACTTCCATAGTAAGTACCACAGTACCACCTTGTGGGGGAATGACAACAGCTTCACCCTCGGTATCAGTTTCCTCCACTGAACAGTTTGTTGCAGGAAATACTTGTAATATAAACATAAAATACTAACTGAGAAAAATGAAATAGATTCAGGTGCCAGGAATATATTTTGTGCACGATTTCTTCCAGTGTCAAATTACTTTTTTTTTTGAAGAATTCATGTTCCCATCAAAAATTTTAAGGGGACTAATATAAAAATATTCCTGAAGGAAAAATGACTCCTTTTAAATTTGCATACACTTCTTTCTTGGCTTCCTTTTTGCTGTAGATGTATTTCTCTAGTTACAWTAAATCAAGAGAACAATTATATCAGGCATGTCGAGTTCAGCCCACACAAAAGTTTTCATAAAATTAAAGGTTATGACAYAAATATACTAATCCGAGGATCTTTGGGATGATATTTCTTATTGCTTTTCTGCAACTAATGTAGAGATTAGAGACAGCAATATTCCTGAGTATCTTTGAAGAAACAAGGATATTTATCAAATACTCAGATACCCTAAGGAATTATCTCCTGCTTTTGTTCATTTCTTTTACATAGTGAAAGGAATTTGAATGATTAAGTCATTGCTGGCTGTCAGAAGAAACTGTCACCCAGCTGTCATATTTTAAGAGCTCTATTAAACAAAATTTTCACGCTTCTAAATATAACTTCTTAACGGCTTCTGTGAATGTAATGCCCCTAATAAGTACAGCAGTGAGCACTTCCTTTCCTAAGTGGACTGAATTGGCCAAACATTGTGATGGCTTCCCTCCTGCATCGTACCAACAGGCAGCACTCTCATCATTAACTCTGCCTGACATCTCGTTCGGGGTATTCTTAAGTGGAGAGTGGTTATTGGGTCAAATTGTGATAAACTGTGCCAAAGCAGGTTTAATTTTCTTTCATTTAACATTATCTTCAGAGGATTTTTGTTTCAAGCATTCTTTTGGGGCATTTTTGTTTGGTTTTGCTTTTTTAATGTACAAAAAGAAGGCTTAAATGTGGTTACATCCAAGCTGTGAAAAACCCCCAATGACAGAAAAAGTGTAGGATCAAACTCTTGTTTGAGAATGAAATTGTGTTCAGATTTATTCTTCAAGTATCTATCTGGAGTTCTAGGGGGCTGATCTAGCTTCAGCTATAGTCTACTGAGAGCTTGACAGTGGCTTTAGCTGGGACTGGACACAGATCCCTAGGGTGGACTTCTCGCTTCACTTTAGGTAACTAGAAATTAGAGGCTCAGTCCAGTTGACCACATACCTACCTCCTTTCAGATATTCTGGAATACCCTGCCTGGGCCTTCAGCTGATCCCCCAAAAGGAGTATTCATCAGTCCTGYGGCACATCTGCCACCCCCATGTGGATGTCCCTGATATCTTTGGTGGCCTCCAATGTCATTAGATTGCTGTGGGTGGCTGTGGAAACTGAACCAAGCCATAGCTGTCTACTCAGACTTTGTCATATAGGCATCCTCTACAGTCAGTAGAGAAATAGACATCTCCAAATGGTAATTCMTCACACCCTCAGATGCACGTCTATGACTGATGGGAATAAATGCCCTTGAAGATGCCTATTTCTCCTTACTGACCAAATAAGAGACTTGGAAACCATAAGTCTAACTTCTGGATGACCACACTAAGCTGCGATGATGAATCCCAGTCTTGATGTATAACTGCTTATAGACCTTCTCCCTGTTTTTGCATCCTGCTAAAAGCAGGCAGCTCATTGTACATATGATTATGATTATGTGACCTGAAATGTAATTTATACATTGTGCCATGAGCCACAGAGAAAGGATAGAATTTATCTCAGGTCCCCTCATTAGCAGTGGCAGCGAATCCTGCCTTAACAGTAGCAACAACTGTGATCTGATTGCCAGGTTCATGTCCAGGAGCAATGCCTCTATACCTTACTATCCTTCTGGGATCCCTTGCTGCATGGACTTATCATCCATCTGCTCTCTCTTCCCTGTCCAGGACTGCAACCCCAGTCCCCAGCATGCGTCTTCTACAAATATGCATTTCAGCTGGCACAAACACTTCAAAACCTATGCCTGCTGTGTGTCTCCCACCCCTACACAACCCACATCAACAAACCTACACATCAAAATCATGAGCTCCCCTGAATGCCCCAGCTTCAGCTCCCATATCTCAGCCTCCGTTATGGTAGATATAGCTCACAAATCTTGGGAAAACAGACTTATGGCTGCTGCTGTTACCTGGTGCATTTCTTTCAAAGTGACTATTGTGCAGTGGCAGTATATGTCCTACAGTCCAGGAGATCAAAAGACTTTCTAGGACAAAAATTAGGCAAGTCTCAAAGTTACCATTTCAGGCTGGCTGTGAATCTAACTATCAGCTATGTTCTGAGCTTTTCATCACAATCATGAGGCCTATGTACTTAACATTTTTTGTAATTAATACAGACTTAGATTCCTAGGGTCACATCAAGGAAGATGAATTGGATAATGGAATACCTGACACCATAAAGAAGTGATTTGGGTGGTGGTATTTGTTTGCATTGGAATGCAGACCCTTCCTAATCGTAAGTTATTCAGCAATGCARAACACCATGTAGCTGTAGTGGTAAAGAGGCTGTGCAACCATGCCACCACTCCTCCATGACATATCACTAGGCAGTACTAGCATTTCAGCTTGATAAACGAGCCATTGAATTGACACCCTTGACTGCTCTATTTTACTTAGCTTTTTTAGCTTTTTTCCTTTTGCTTTTTTCTTTTTTTTTAATTGCTCATCTTTAATGTTCTGGTTTGGCCTAGGGCTGTTGCAAGAGAATCAAACTAAATTGTGTGCTGGGTTTACCAACAGGAGACAGAAAAGAAGCTAATATCATTGCTACAAGCCCTTTCTATCTAATAGTTCAGTCATTATGCAACAGAGGAGTATTTAGATCCTTTTTCTGCCTGAGAGCATTAAAACATCCATTTCTCAAAGATGTTATTAAGTACCACTTTTAAGGTAGTTTGAATTGAGTTACCTTCCTCCTCTCTTGTTCCACTTCACAAAAATACTTAAAAATTAATTGAGTCAGGGAGTAACTMTTCATTCTTTGGAATCTTTCCCTTGCTCTAATAAACTGCTGATCACATGGAGTGGAAGAACATCAGGAGTCATGACCAAGACTATCTCCCATGCAGACTATTCAGTATCTTTGTGGCTACACTTCTCTGCTAGAAGGTGGAATTTACAGGTTAAAATCCCCTCAAATTTTAAACTGAGACTTGCTACAGGGAGTAAATTTAYGGACTATTAGTTATAGAGGAGAACAACGATTTTACATTTAGCAGCTTTGTCTATTTCAAGAGGAAATTCTCTTAACTGCCACTGATACCCAACCCACTAGCCTGGTAGCAAGGAAAAGATATATTTGTGCTCACTGAAAATGTATAYGCATAGATGCTAGAACTTGTGGAGATTTTGCCAGGAATTAATGAGTTCATTGCCTCAACACTCCAATTACATTGATCTGGCTGTTAATGTAATACCTATGATAATGAGTCGCAGAACCATTGCGTTCAAGAAGCACTCACTAACTGGTGACAGTCAAGTACTATCTAACTAGAAGTTTCTAGGTGTGAAGTTAAATTTCAGAAAATGATTTGCCAGTTCCAGTCATATTGTGACTATGTGTTCTCATTAAATTGGGAGCATTATTTGTCTTGTGTTCCCATTAAACTGGWAGACAATATTCATACTGCATTACCAAAAGGTGATACAACAACATGAGCAGCTCATTTGCTTCTTCTGTGTTTGTATTTGCTTTATTCAACCATTATGGGTAGAGAACATGAAATAATTTTAATCCACCAGCATACGTGACTAAGGCACTTTTAGCTCTGCATGGTCCTTGTTTCTGTCAGTTCTAGTTGGTATAAAATCAGAAACTAAGCACAGAGGGACTTTACTCCTGTTTCTCATTTAAATAGCAGTGTAGATCTTCTAGGAGAATAGAAATATTTTGAAGACAAGTTCCTCACCTAGAGAAGGCTGTGTGAGCAGGCACTCAGGCTTCATTAGTCCTTCTTATGTGATCAAAGTCCTGAGTACTTTCCCCTCCYACTTTTAATCCACTATTCCAGTATTTTGTGGTATTCTACTAATTTGTGTGTGTCTTGCATAAAGCATCTGTCATCTTCCTCTTCTAATACTGGTTAAAAATCATACTTCCCTCCTTTTGTTCCGATTCATCCAGTTCTGAAGTTCATATCAAAAAGATGAAAAAGATATACTCCTTCTCCAGGAATCTCAGAAAAAAATCCCCTCTCCTTCTAAACTACCTTGTGTATCAAGGTCTTACTCAGATACTTCTGCCAATATAATTTTTACTTCTTCTTAAGAACAYAGCAGTTCAATGTATACTCAACTAAAAAAAAAGACTATAGTAAGAATTAATTTTATTATTTACACTTTCAATGGCACTTGTTTGGCCAAATTACGACTGGAAGAGCCTTCCTTATGCAATGAATCCAGCACTCTGCTCTCACGGGTAGTTATGTCAAATATGGAGTTTCATTGATCAAGCAGCATCCTGGTAAGAGACTTTTTGCCCTCATGGTTAGAAACCTTCTTCAAGTTTCCACTTTACATTTATTAACAGCATCCTAGAGCCAAATTTCCMTTTTGCTTGAACATCACCTTTCCATCACTGTTGTTTGCCTTCCCAATATCATTACCTTTCCAATCTTTTTAAAGAGGCAACATATATCCTCTCCGCTTTTGTTTTGCTGGGTTAGACAAGTTGTTTTATTTCCCTGCTATGGTAAGCCCTATCTTATGTTGACCATCTTTAGTAGCTTTTTTCAACAACTAGTTCAACCTCAATTCATATTTCTTAGGATACAGATAACACTGAAGAGTCTTTCAGATAAGGTCTCAAGAGGCTCTTATATAGTTTTATTGGATACACACAGGATAACTAAACTTGAACCTTTTTCTAGGCACCTCACCTTGAAGACCCATAGTCCTCCTAAAACCAGTCAAAACATGCAAGTTGTATTCTTCCTCATCTGCTCCCAATAAGTCTGTTATAGGATAACATGATGTTATGTGTCCTTAAATCTTTTCATGAGCTTGCACTCTGAAATTTTAAATTTTGCCCACTTCTATTTCTCTTATGCTTAGAGTCATCTAATTTTTCCCAGATGATGTTCCTGTCCTTGATGTTCCTGTCCTCTTCTTCATTAACCATGCTCTCAATTTGTGTCACCAGGAAGTATCACTGTCACTCTCCTAATTCTTTTGTCAACATCATTAACAGAATTATTAAGATTAACAAGATTGATCTCAAAACTGAATCTTGAGAAAATCTATTAGTAACTTCTCTCCATTCCCCTACTTCCCTTTTGACAGTCTCCATTGTCTTCTGACTACTCCCATAGCCATTTCCTTATCTACTTTCAATTATTTTAATGATTCCTTTCATGTCCAGCTTAATTAATAATTTCCCACAAGGCAATGTATCAAATGCAATCCAGAGAGAACAGTTCTATTCCATTCCCTTTGCCTAAAAATATCACAGAATTTATCAAAAATGATCTTGTGTTAATCTGAGATAATCTACCTTTGATTAAAAAGATGAGACTTTTATTCCATTTGCTTCCACATTACCATTCTCTCCTTCACATTTTGTTTTAAAGCCTTATTTTAAAACCTACCGAGCGCAGACCAACATGTATGTAGATGCACTTTGCACTTTTCTTAAATACCTTTGCTCTTTTACAGTTACCTGGTAACATTTCTGCCGTTCTTTAAAATATTTCCTACTGGAGTTTTCATGTATCTTGTCTTTCAGAAATCTCAGGGTAAAGATCAGCCAGTCTATGGCTCCTCCTTCCTGTCTGACGGTGTTAAATTCTTTAATCAATGAACCTATCTTTTTCCCAATAGCTACTCAGTCAGTCAGGCCATTCCAGTTGCTGCCTGTTGCCAGCTGCAACTGGGGAAAAATCTGAATTCAGTTTGCGACCACATCTAGATCATCTTTCTYTACTTTGCCCTTATTGCACAACGGCTTTGCTCTCTTGGGGGTCTGAGAGAAGCTTTGAGAGATCTAATATGCCTCAGAGCAAGAGGCAATGCAAGGTTCAAAGAAACTTGTGATCATCTGAGTTCCAGTAATTTTCATACAAGGGAGCTTACTCTTTTCTTGTTCAAAAGYCCATATAGTTCCTTGCACATTGCTGTATTTGGTATCTAGCAAAGCAGTCCATACATTTACTTTGCAAAGCTTTGGCTTTTTTTCCAATACATATGTTTTAGTGTAAATAATAAAGCATATCTCAGTAGAAGGAATTTGAATAAACTTGTACAATTTTAGATTTAACTCAATATGAGGAATTCTCAGAAAGGAAGGGATAAGAAAACACGGCTGGTGGCTGCTCTCTCCACAGTCTCTGCAGAAAATACCTCTGCGCTGCTTTGCAACAGTTTGTAATCCACTAACACAAGGCAGAATCAGTTATATGATTGAAATTCATAGTGAAATTTGACATACACAAAATGTTGCAACCTGCTGTTGGGAAATCTTAACACAAAAGCTGAAGAAACTACATGAGAAGAGTAGATTAGGTAAGAACTCCACCATGCTGAACAGAAAAACTTTTAATATCATCAGGGTGATCTGTCCTCATGAGATATTTACACTGCACCTGGACTGGAACAGGAAGTGGGCTTTTGTTAGGTCTCTCCCCCACTGGCTTTGTACAGCATACATGCCTTAGAGTGTGCTTCATATTACTCATCACCAGACATGCTGTGGCCTCATATTTGCAAGGCAATGTACAACACAGTGCATCCACCATCTCTTGCCACTCAGTCATGCTAGCTAATCCCCCTTCTGCTAACTCCTGCAGATTTTCTCTSTGTAGTGTGCATCCTAATGCTTTCCAACATGCAGGTGAGACAAGGCTAGTAACTCAAAATCACGTCAATGGCTGTTGTAAAGGTCTTTAATCACACATGATTCCCATGAACTGAAATGACATAGCTTCCACATTTCAGTTTCAYCTCTAACATTTACATGACAATATTTGACAAAAGCAAATAAAGTTAGTACTGTCAGAAACATGAACTATGCTTGTACTGACGTTAAAAATGTTATCAAATGGAAGCTTTCTTATTACAGGTATGCCAGTTGTTGAGACCACCCAACACCTTCCACTATTGCTTTCCAGGATCATTCTTCTGCTGCCTAAACTTAGATGTTTTAATCAATTGAATAAAAATTGTGTAAACTAAATGTCTGACACAAGGTGAAATCTTTTGAAAGCAGAAACTATGTAGCTGTTCTTCTAAACTAGGTTAGCATAAAACATGCTGGTTTGCCCTTCTTAAAAAAAAATCTACAACAGTTACTTGGGGAAATTTTAAGAAAGCTGGAACCTGAAATTTGACAGAGCCATGAAAAGACAGATGTATCTCTCCTCATGAAAATGTGCCCAAATACTAAGCTGTYAGATTCTGTAAATTGTGTTTAAATTTTAGATAAGATACTCAGATGTTAGGGCTAAGTCTCAGGTCCATCAAGCTGGCCTTGTAGACTTGCTTTACATTTGTATAAGATCTACTCCRTATCTTTTGAAAAATACAGTTCTTAAACCTGGTCCATGATGACAAGAGCAATAAAAATGTCAGTTTTGAGTATTTATTTCTGCTCTGACCATGCTATCCTGAGACTTCGTACAATCTTTAAGTTCTTAATTTCTTTATAATATAATTTCTTTTTGGTGTTAGTAATAGCGAATTGAGAAACAGAATCTAGGYTTCCTAAATTCTAGGTTTTTCTTCCAAACACAAGAGCAGCTTTTTTCCCAGATAAATACAGGCAGTAGTGGATACACTTGGAGTGCTTTTGTTTTCCTTTAACTTTCAAATGTGTTTTTTGATTACATATTTAAAATGTTCTATTTTGGGAGTGTTCAAATTATGCCTAGTCCTCAAACCCAACCACAGCTAATTAAGATTGTGTCAGTCAGAAAAGAAAAAGAAATAACCATAAAAATTGCAACATCCTCGAAACCCTATCTTATCTCCACAACAGTGACATTTTGATAATGATGATTTCGCTTTCACAAGAGAGAGAATTCATTATTTTTGAGATATGTATTTCTACATCAATTTCTGAAAGGAAATGAACCTTACAAACAACTCTAATTGGAATGCTCTCCTCTGTGCTCTTAATTCTCATCCAAAAAAAAAAAAAAAAAAAAAGTAACAGCACCACTGTTAATAGCACCACTAAAATACAAAAGACAGCACCTGCCGCTTGCTTGGTATATATCTTCAACAGGCCTAAGAAACATAACACAAAGCCAAATGTTCAGTTAATTTTACTAGAGGTCATCACCTTTCACCAAAAGTACCACCAGCCACCTTCCAAAAACCAGTCACACTTCATCTTCCCCAGTACATAACATATGTACCTAAATCAAAAAAAAAAAAAAAAAAAAAAAAAAAAAAAAAAAAAAAAAAGTTTTAAGTTCAAAATCCCTGCCTAACCCCAGACTCAAGTTTGCAGTTATGTCTGAAAAACAGGAGTGATGGATTTCCATACATTCTTTTCTTCTTTCTTTTCCTTGATGTTTATTGACTTCATGTGTTGGCTACTGTGAATCCCTTTAGAGTGTCTAGGGGTCTGAAGCAATTTGTTCAGTGCTGAATGTCTGTGCTGAACATGTGTCTACATGTTAGGAGTTTTCAATCTGATCTGCAATTTCCCAATACGTCAGAAATCTATACTATCTTCTGAAAACAAATATATATTGCATCCTCAGCATCTGAAACAGATCTGTATGATCTGTTCAGATCATACAACAGTGATATGCTTTTCCTTTAAGAAGGAAATACCTTCAAGTCCTCAGGTCCAGGTACAAACCTGCCCACTCCACATCATTGCATGATCAAAAGGTGCAGTAATAGCAGCTTTCGCAGCCATGAAATTCACCTGGGGATAAGCTGGTGCTAGATCTGAATCATGCAGAGACTACCTATTTGGAGAGCAGCAGGGCCAAGAGCAACATCTAGATTTAAACGCAACCTCTGAGCAACTAGGGCTTCTGAATAATCCTATTGCTGGATCAAGCACGTATTAACTAGATTTGGGGTTATGTGGAACCTTCCAAATTCTAACAGAAGTCTCTTTAAATCTTTCTACACTGAACAATATACGAAAATCAAAAAGCAACAGGAATTCAGTACATTCAGGGCATGAGTTGGCCCCCCATGCACACATGGATCAGTTGCACAACGTAACCACACCAGTCCAACCTGTTCTGGAGACTCATCTCATCTTGCATGCAACAGAGAGTCAACTGGTATATGCACCATGACTGCTYGTCTGGGGTTTCTGGCTTGCTAGACATTTGGAAATCCTGGTCAAATTACTTAGGGTGAAAGAAAAAGGCAAGAAGGCAGCAGACAACCCCAAACAACAAGCCATCGCAAAAAGCAGTAGCTGTGGCTGAAGTGCTTTTAGTCTAGCTTCTCTTGCAACAYCCGAACCATCGCTCCATCGCACCTCATTCCTCCTTGATCTTTTTCCCAGTTAATTGCTTGTGCAGCTTCTTCAGGTCAGCTCTGTATATTAGCTCTCATTTCCAGGACTTTATCAAGAAGTATAAACATTCATTAGCATTTTTAGTGCAGGAAGATTTATGAAAGCTTATGGGATCTACTAAAACTACTATTAATAGTATTTTATAATAACATAACATTTTATATGTAGTATTGAGGCTAAACGTATCGAAATGAAGCCTATTGCCCAGCTGTTTCAGTGAAGCACGGGAGCTGCATCCACTTCATCGCAGCACTGAGTTCCCCCAAGACGCAGCCGAGGAGATCTGGCAGCAGGGGACGGACGCGCRGCCCGGGCCAAGAGCACAAGCGGTCGCCTGGCCGTAACGGCGGCCTTGGATTTCCGCTGGACACCCACTGGGGGTAGCAGAGGGGGCGGCCAAGACGTTTACTCCTGAGCCCTGGCCCTGTTTACCCCATTAATTGCCTGACCACCYTCCAGACAGGGGTAGTAAAGGATAAGGAAAGGAAATAAATAAATAACGGAAATAAATAAATAAAGGGACGGGGGGAAGGGATGCTCACGGCTCCCCCGCCAGGGCAGGAGGAGGCAGCGGCGGCCCCGCGCCGCCCCCCGCGGGCCGCGGCCTGGCGGGGCGGAGGCGCCAGGCCACGGCCCCGCCGCGGCGGCCTGAGGAGCGGCCGCGGCCCCCGCTCGCCTCGGCTCGGCCCCGCCCCGCGCCGGCGGCAGCAGGAAGCGGCGCTGATGGCGGCCGCGGCGCGG
>NW_028186701.1:3423649-3479770 GCF_003343005.1 Rhea americana
CCGCACCGCGTCCCCTCCGGTCCCAGGTGCCGCAGGGCAGCCCGGCCCTGGCGCAGGAGCCTCGTCGTCTGAGGTGCGGTTTCGTCTCTTGGGGACGTTTTAATATGGTGGCGAGCGCCGTTGTCGCCAAGGGCGAGCGTCAGCTGTGATTTATTTTCATTTTTTTCCTCCTTTTAAGTCTCCGTTTCTGCACGTCCCTGCTTTTTCCCCCTTCCATCCACCTAAATGATTGTATATCTAAAATCAGCACGCTGCTCTAAACTATTTTCCCGCGTTTAAGGCTGTGTTAAGTGAAGGGACACATAGCTGTGCTTTATTTCTTCTTTTTTTTTTTCCAGCGTAGGTTAGCAGTGTGGCAGTGGTGGGTCTGTAACGCTTCAGTTCGTGACCTGCACATATCGCACAGGAAGTGACGTGCAGTTTAGTTCAGACGTTCAGCGTAGCTGGAAGAAAGTGTTTCTGCCCTGTAGGTGGGAAGTTTCATGGTAAAAACGTTGCTTAAAATTCTTTGAGACTGGGATCAAACGGGTAAAGTACAGGATATCTAACGTGCTTCTGTCTATATTTCTTGTGAAAGTAGGATGGATGTGATTGCAGCRTAAGTTACAGCTTTCCTAAGGACTCAGTACGTATATAGCAGGGTGGTTAAGTCTCCCTGCCTTACAGGGTATTCTTACCAGGGGGAGAAAAAATTAGTGACAGGAGTTTCCACTGGAATAAAGTTGTTTAACACAGCTCCATACTGAATTTGGCAAGGCCAACTTGTAGAGCCTGGGCGTAACAGGCATCTCAGGCTGCTCAAATGGGCTTTGGGCTTTTATTCTTAGCTTAACATTCTTCTCGGTAATAATTAACCTCTTTTTCTTAGAATGCTTCTGTGGAAGTGCATTTAGTTTTGTGTAGTAGCTTCTGTGTGTATAACAACCATATTTTTAAGTGGTTTGTTTGCATATTATGTTGTTTATAATTATTGTACCGTGCTCACATGGTCTTGGAACATAAAATTTGCAGTATTTCTGCAGAATGCCGGAGTACTTTTTTTTTTTTTTTTTTTTTTTTTTTTTTTTCCCTCTCTCTCTCCCCACCTCCAGTAGTGTCACGGCAACTTCAGTTCTTTTACTGTAGCAAACGATGGAAATCAGCAGAAGATAAACTGCCTTCCAAAAGAGTGACTTTTCCCCTTTGTGTAAACATGGCAATCGTGATTATTCTTAATTGTTCCTCTTTCCTCTATGCACTTAACTGTTTTTAAGTGAGAGAATTTTATGGTGCTCAGGAACTGAAAGTATTTTTGTGTTTGATGTATACTGACCTTTGTGTAACAGTTAACAAAACACAGGGATCACATCACATACTTTTGGAGAAATGGCTTACTTTACCCAAAGAAGAAAATAAAGTTCATAGGAATTTAGAGATTGTAAAAAGGTGCACAGGGATGTCTCATAAAAGTGAGTAGCAYGTATAATATGTTACACATAGCACTTTGAACAAATAAAACGCTATACAAATTTTAAATCCTCACAACACTCTTGGGAAGGCTGCTAGCAAGGATTATGTTGCCATTTTACCTGTAGGAAATGTGGAGCCATGTAATGTGTAATTGGTGTAACTAGAGTCCATCATTTTGAAGTTTAATGTTCAGAACTTGGCTGAGTGCTGCATAGCCACCTAGCACCTACAGAGACAGGAATATATGCACAAAAATGTACATATAGGTGATGCCCAAGCCATAATTTATGGCTTATTTAATTAGCTTGTTGCATTAGCCTCAGAGTAGTTCATTGGAGGTGACCCATCTCTTGTAATGTAAGCAGGAGAGCTATTGATGAAGTGTTACTTCATGATGAACTCTTGCAGCATTTTGCTCTTTTTACCTGTCCTACCAGAAATTCTTATTAGGCAGTGTGGATACTGTAGTGTGGTACACAATTGAAATGTCATTGCACAGAGGAGGAAATAGTTTTTAGTTCACCTGTTTTATTGTGAAGTAGATCTTATGTTGCACCTTGCTTTTCTTGACTGTGGGTGTTAACCTCTTACATGTCATGCATTTCAGAGCAAGCAGTCAACTTTACAGGTATAATTTACAGGCATAACATACATTGTAAGTGAGGGTTTACTGTGCTCTTACTGTAGATCTAGAAATTTTCAATAATTTTTGAATGACTAAGGACCCCAAATGCCAAAATTTTAATGTATTTTATGGCRTTTAGATCAAATATTTCAAAACAGAGTGTCAATAGATCTGTACTGGAAACTCAAATTAATTCTTGTATAATCATAGCTTTGCTGTTGCATTATCAAGGCTGTCTTGTCAGCAGATAGCAGTTCCACTCTGCCGCCAGTTTATTAATAGATATTGAAGTTCTGGAATAGTTGCAGGCCCTGAGTCCGTGTTAATAAACTTAAGATCTGTAAGTGTACTTTCATTTTAATTTGGCTGAGCTCTCCTGGGCAATATCACAAATATACCATATTTTGTGTTTGCTATGATGTACGTGACTATAATACAACTATCCTTCAGTGCTACTTCCTGCAAGTCAAGCATGTCTCTGACTTAAGGCTGCCTTTTCATTATTAAGGGTTGAATTAAAATGTAAAGCTAGTTTTTMCCAATGAGTCAGAGTCAAATCAAAATTATGTGACACCGTAGAGGCATGTTCAAAACTAGAAGGGAAAAAACAACTGAAAACTTGGGTTCAACAGAAATGTTCCGTACTTTAGCATGCAAGTTTTTGGTTGTGTAGAAATGTCATCTTTTAAGTTTTCCTGTATTAGAGAGACAAACATTAGAAACTGAGAGAATAAAACAGCAGAATTTATCTGAAAACTTAATATAACTGAAATTAAGCTAACAATAAAAAGCCCCATAGTGCTATTCTAAAATCTTTTATCTAGTACTGCCATCCTTTTCCCACAAGACCTGTCACATCCAGGCAGTGAGCAGACTTTGGTTGTGAATAGTCCTGGCAACCTGCTCCCTGCCACTCTTTCCTGAAAATCCCACAGCCATCGTGTAACTTGATAACAGTCCCATACACGACCAAAATGCAGACCTCTTCATCACGTGCTGTGTGTTGGCCTTAGGTTGCACAGCCAAAGGATGCAGGTCTGGTCTTGTATGCTGTGGCCCTGCCCTGTCACTGCCTGATGTAGACCGGTTAAAAACCATTACCATGTTTGCAGAGTTGCAAGTTACTTTTGAACCGTCTCGAAGCATAAATTATTTGAAATCAACTAGATTTCCCACAATCTAGTTGAACAACAGTAATTAATTCCAAGGGGATTTGGGGAAGCGTGTTGCTGTTGTTTTTTGGTTTTTCTTTTTTCTTTTTTTTTTTTTTTTTTTTTTGTTTGTTTGTTTTTTTCCCTCCCCTTTTCCCGGCGCATGCAGCTGCAGCTGCACGGCCCGTGCCTCAGTTTCCCCGGCACCCGGTNAGAGTCATAGGTAAGCTTTCTAAGTATTTGTTTTAGAAAACCTACTTAAAATGCCAGCAACTAAGGATGAGCTGTTTATGGTATGTCCACCTACATTAAACATTTGACTTATGAATTTCATTGATGGAGAAGTGTATTGAGAATTCTATGTGTTGCTGACAATTATGGAGCAGTTCAGAGACGAGAATGATATATACAGCGAGGCAATTGGGTTTTGTTCCCTTTTGTATGTAGTTTAAAGATGATGAGATCCAGTGACCGATTATGTCCATTGTTGTACAAAGTAAAGGTGTTCATATAAATTGCTGCTGAACATGGAACTGATAATACCTCCTTATTTAACTTTGGTTTGTAAAAATAAAAATGCTGGAAGGACTGTGTCCAGTAGTAGAATACTCATTCTAAAAATAATCTGCAAAATTGGAAGAAGTTTAGAAGARGATTGCAGGAATGATTCAAGAGCTGAACAATGTTTTTTGATTTGAGTACCTGAGGCTTGGTTTTAAAGAACCAAAGATGTTAATCAGAATTGAATCTGAAGTAAGTAGCATCTGCAACTTCTTGGCCTTTTTCAGAAAGTAAGCTATAAAGGTGCTAAGTTGGGCACCCAGAAGCAAAGATGAAAAAATGAGGTACAGCCTTATCTCTGTAACTTAGTTTAGATACATTCCTAATATAATTCAAAATAGTATTTAAATTCYGTTTAGCTATAGCAGTGGAAGATGTTCCTCATTCATCTACAGAAGAAAATAGCTGTAATGTAAGCTAGAGTTTGCATTTATAGCATAAGTTACACAACACCAATTGCATGTGGATGATTTTGGCATGCTAATAAATCACTAATAAGCTAAACTTAACGTAAAATTTTATTTACTTGTACACATGCAAATTGATTGAATGAATCAAATTGCTTTCTGTAAAACATACTGATATTTCACTTGTAAAGAATGCTTGAGAAAGATACTTGCATCCCAGTGATGAAAACAGGACATGCTTCTATGAGAGAGCAGTAAATTTCCSTGTCTAGCAGCAGCTAAGGTCACAACTGAACGACAATGTTACTTATCAGAAATAAAGGGAAAGGCCTTTCCCTAGGGAAGAACCTAAAACAACAGTACAACCCTTCTGTGTCCTTTATTTGTCCCACCCAGTAGATTCTAGCAATACTTTACTGACTGCTGAATGATTATTTATTTCTCAAAGACCAGTAATTTTAGACTGTGACAGACCAGCAAGCCAAATTTTCATACTGAAGTCTTTCTCCCTGACTGCTTGATTATCCAGTATTTTCCGTTTAAAACAAGAATCTGCTGTCTGGGCTTCAGTAACATAAAAAATTAAATGAGACAGGTGCTTTGTTAATTATTGGTAATTAAAATGAATTTTAATTCTTGAGAATGCAACATAAAAGGTGGTTCAGTCTGTAACAAGCTGGGATAAAGTATAACCTGATAAACTGTTATCTCTGCTTCAGAGGCACGCATTTCTTTGGAACGAGTGAGCTGTYTAAATGTTAATAATATATTTTAAAAAGAGTTTGGGAAAACAYCTGTAGTTTTAGGAATGATACTTCAGTGCTTCATAAGCGTGTTTTAAAGAAGTTGAAAATAGAATGATTTCTTAAGACAGAACTAAATCAGGTAGTCAAATCACTGAGAAGTAGTAGTACAGTGTTGGGCAGCTCTGTTAGATGATGACCTGAGCAAGAACTGTCTGTATCAGTTTGTGACAATCCTAAGTTATGTCCATTTATTAAGAATCTAAGTTGCTTTTTAATCAATGGATTTTATTTTTTTTAATTTTTAATTTAGACAACTCCTTTTTTTAAGAAGTTGTGCATAGGTCTCTTACCTTCTGGCAAACTGTTTCTAGTTGCCAAGTGTAAAACTTACTTCACTTAAAACTAGTGGGATTGCTGACTGGTTTTATATTGTTGTTTTGGATTTTTTGTTTTGATTCCTCTGCAAATCCCAGAAAGGGAAGATGATGCTTAGAATTRGGTTGAATTTTGAGAATATTTGAGTACAAATAAACTTAACTAGTCAGAGAAGCTAGCTGTAAAGAACTGGCAAATCTGAACTCCCACTAAAGGTGCTGCCCACATGTTAGCTACAGTCATTTTGTGCTGTGGGTTTATTTGTTTCAACCTACCTAATAAAGTGCAGCAAGTGCAGAGGAATCAAAGCTGGAATTTGAGGCTGGCTGAATGAATAATAGAAAAAGGTAGGCATATATTTTAGGGGCTGTTCATGGATTCTTTAGGCACTTTATTTTTTTTCCCATTTGTATACTTTGTGTGTAGTAAGGGCAGATGTTTGAAAAACTGAAAATAATAGCATACTTTATTGGTACTGCTGGAACTGGTAGATACAAAAAATAAAGATACTAAAATTAAAAATTTGTTTGAGTTTTCAGAAAATATTGATGAGTAAATATTTTTCTGAGTCTTGCATTGTGTCCAAAGCTAAGAGATCCAAAAGTTCTGTTTATGTGAACCTTTCTTTCCCAAATTTGCTACCAACTAAAGGGACAGATAGATGTTAAAGATAATTTAGAGACWGCTTCCTATTTGGAAACACAAGTGGTTTTTTTTGTTTTGTTTTGTTTTGTTTTKTTTTGAGGTGGGCTGGGGATGGTTAGTGGTGGTKGTTGTTTTTCTGGAACTGCCTCTTTGCTCCCCCAGATCATTTTATTGCTGTATTATATGTTCAGCGAGGTTATTTAAAATGAAAAGCACCAGGTGTCCAGCATATAGAGCTAAATAACATGGAAATTTAACAGTTCTAGATAAAAACTGTTTTTCTGTATTTGAATAGGAAGAGGTGTGTGGCTAATACAAAATTTAAATTAGTTCTTGCAAAGTTTCAGCATTTGATAGAGGAAAAGGGTGCATCTGAAGAAGCATTTTCTTGTTTTGTTCTGGAGGAGAAAAAATCATCATTCATATCCCCTGAGATAAAATGCATCCTTAGCAGCTTAACATATCTGCAGTCTCTATATCCTGCATGATTTCTAGTCTACATATTTACCAGTCAGTATCATGTATCTTTATATACAGCATTTGTTACTATTTGTACACAGAGGCAGAGGTAATGTTTGTTCTGTGGATCTTACATAGTTTGTATTCTTTAAATAAGACTCAATACATTTATTTGGAAAASAGGCAAATGCCACTATTTTGTCATGCCATTTTGTCATGCAGTAAAGTACAACTTTTTACTATTGCRAATTTTATAGGGAGAAGAATAAATATATTTTTCAATCTGTAACCAACTGATTCTTGACAAACTTACTCTGTGGAGAAGGAGAAGCATTGGTATTATATTTCTAAACTTGTAATCTGCCCTATATTTTCCTTTTTTCTCTTATCTAGAGGGCAAAAATCTTTTACCAAAATAATGTGTTTATTTTTAGATTATTTTCCAAACATACAGTGGCACAGATCAACTTCTGTTTATTGATTTGTTGTGTCAATAATTCCATTAACTGTGCCTCATATAATTCAGAATATGCACTACTGCCCAAACACATGGTGTGGCATCAGCAGCAGGGGACAAGAAGGAATGAGTGTGAAGAAACTAAAGTTCAAACAGCTCTTCCCTCCTGTGCTATTGAATTACTTGGTTCTAGCACACGGTGTTGAAGGAGACTTTACTTAGAGTGTTTAAATTGTTCTTACAGTTTCTAAGTCTTTCTCCTTTAAAGACTAAATCAGGTGAAAGCTTGAAGGGAGAAAGTGAAACGTAAGTGGAAGCTGCCATGAGCTTCATTCCTGCCTCTTACACAGGATGTTTTTGCAATGAATGCTTTTTCCAGATTAAGTAGGGAAGACGTACTGGGATATCGCGTATAGTAAACCTCGAGGTTGTATCGGATCCATCATTGCTCCTGACAGTTTGCGATGGCTTTCACACGATGTCCCAGAGGCTGCGCCTGCCTAGTGTGGGATCTGCTCTTCTGTTTTCCCTGTATCCTAGGTAAATAGTGCGTTCATGTCCTCTCCTCAAGTTCAAGCCGCTGCGTAAGCAGACGCAGACAAAGTCACTGATAAATTGTTACGAAAGCTTGGTTGTTATGCAACCTTTAATTCTATTAAGTGTCTATGTTTTAATCTTTGAATATTTCTTTTTTTTCCGAAGCATCTTTTCTTTTTTCTTTTTGTTTTTTTTTGGAGGGGGGGTGGGGGATAATGTCATTAATAATTGTGACTTTTTGGTGAAAATTTTTGAACTTAATTCATAATTAGGAGATTTTTTTCACAATGTTTTTCTATCCAAAATAATCTTTGTKTGTAAGCTTTAGCCGTTTTAAGGAAGACGGTAGAAATAAATTCTGCCATAATAAGCTGCTRTGATAATGTTATTGGTAGATGCCTCCATTCCTCTCTTGTTGTTTTCTCTTCTCCTTTCCCTTTTCTTCCCCCTACCTCCAAAACAAGTTTTCAGTGGACAAAAAGTGTCTGTTTTGTTCCTCAAGATCCATACTAGAAATCTAGGACTAATAACATGAGCACCGCATGCTGTTAAAACGAGGTGAGGAAAGGCTGCTGGGGCCAAAATTAATTTCAGTCCTACCTAGCAAGCCCATGATCCCTTTCTTCTTTCCCTGCCCTTCTCATCTGGCCCCCTCGTGTTTTGGGAGAGTTGGAAGAACTCCCATCCTTTAGCTTCTTTTACAGTTTTGTCTGCCTTCCCTCTCTCCCTTTCCCCCTCTTTGCCTTTCTCTTACCAGGCATATGTGTAACAGCTTGTTTGTCTGTGCCCTTATCTGGCAGCTAGTCGCTGTCTTGTAAGGGCCTGGTTTCACCTTTAAATTGCAAATGCATGTTTTGCTGTTATTTTTGTGTGTTGCCATTTTTCCCCTGAAGAATGCAATGAAAAGAAAGAAAAGTTTGTCATGGTTTATAACTGATTCGTAATTGGAAGTAACCTCATAGAATACCCAAGGTGTTTCTCTGTCCTGCTTTCGTTCTCTGCTAGGTTTCAAAGAACATTTCCAAATTTTTAGCCACTGTTAATTTCACGTGAATTAGAAAGCATACATTAACCAAAATGGAGGAAGCATGGTTATGCAGATGCTGTACTTAGTTGGAGGAGCTCGGAGGATTTTACTGTTCTCATGCTATTGAGGCATCTGTGAGAAAACTGAAGGATAATTTTGAGCACATTGAACTCCTCTGCCATACTTCAACATAGTCCTGTACAATTATCTGCATCTAAGTTTCAGAAGTGTGAATTCCTATTACTAGCAAGTAGAAATGAATACAACAGATAAATTTGGCCAGTGAAATTATATCTTCATAAAAATAAATCTGCCATCGTTTCCCTAGTTGTCATCTGAGCAGATTTCACTTGAAGTAATTAAGATCTGAAAGACTAGTACTGCATACAGAATAATAAAATGTTTTGTATACATGTTTTTCTGTTTTTTTGTAAATGATCTTTAAAGGAAGCTGAGGTAAGCACCAGTTATGCCTTAACTGCATAATATTAAACTGCTATTGTGGAATTCAGGACTTCATCTATCTTCAGTTTTTTAACTTAAATTACTTTTCTATTTGTAAAGTTCTGTTCAGAAAAACAAAATCTTCTAAAATTTTAATTTCAATATTTCATGTTATATTGTTCTAGGTTGTTGGAAGAGGAGCCTTTGGTGTGGTCTGCAAGGCAAAATGGCGAGCTAAAGATGTAGCCATTAAGCAAATAGAAAGTGAATCTGAAAGAAAAGCCTTCATTGTAGAGGTACAATAAACTTGCTGGAAAACCTTAGGGGCTTTTTTTGTAGAGCTTGACTTCTTTTCCTGTTAAGTTCATGAATGCATTTAGTGTATTAAAAGCTGTGTCTGTACAAGGTAGATACAGTGTCTGCTACCCCCACAGTCCTAGACCCTCCATCATACAGACCTGGAGACCTGCTGGAGCACATTGTAGCTCCCTTAATTCACTTCCCATGGAACCTGTGGTGGGAAAGGGGGAAGAGGCAGGCACACAGGTGGGAGAAAAGTGAGTTCCTGGATTCGGTCCCCAGTGGCGTCAGGATGCTGCTGAACTACACACAGCAGTCTTGGAGCTGAGAAACACTGCCAGGTGCTGCGGTATGAACAGATCCAGAGTCATGTCGTATCTGCTCTGAATTAAAGTTTCTCATTTTTTTCAGTATAAGATTTAGACATTTATGTTTARCTAAGTCAGAGGGTTGGATTTTTCTTAAACTGTGAATGTAATCTGAAAATACAGTCAGGTTTTTCTTGTTCTTTTACAGCACTGTGAAAATTAATATTCTTTTACCTCTAATGGAGTGTGACAGCTTCAAATATGAACATTTACAGTTCACTGTTGAAGTAGTGCAGTCTTAATTATCTAAAGCATTTGTAGCCACATCTGTGTTAGCTACTTTACATAAAAGTTCTACAGTTTTGGGTCTAGTATCAATTATTCAGGATATTGGGGGGTTGGTTTCCTTATCTTCAGTTCAAATCTAATAATGACATAAAATTTCTTGAATATTTTACATAGTTTCTATCTGAATGTGAGATATTTGCAGTTGCTGAGAAACCCTGAAATTAACTGCAGGCATCCCTGTTTTCTAAATTTACAGCCTCTGCTTTTTCCACAATTTTCCAATGTTACATGCTTTTTCCTCCTACATTACATCCCTCATGCTCACAGTCATACCTGTTCTAACAGGACTCCTGAGGGCAGCCACTGTGGGACTCTGCATGCTTTCCTGCAGAAGAAATTCCCACATGTCTGGGAGTTTTTAAAATCTCTTCATACACTCCACTCTTTTATCTGCCCTAATAAGAGCAGGGCCATTAGATCCATACTTGAAAATGTTTCTTAAAATTTTAAGTTTTAATAATATTTAGGGGGGGTACCTTTAAGTTTATTAATATATGTATCTCATTTAAGGGCAAATCACCTCTTTATCTCTTCACTGTCTRCTTCTTTAGAAAGGTCAATATTTCCTAAAATCAAACCTTAGATAAATAATCTAAATGAGTTGTTTTATGTCATGTTACTAGTATTCAGTCAGTAAGAATCTTGGATGTTCAAGATATACAAAATAGATTAAGAATAAATCTCTGAAGATTAGAACTAAAAATGTGATATACTTAAGGGTTAAAGGAACTGTATTTGTAGTAGGCCTGTTGTGTAAATATTTAAATGTTGTTTATTACCATGGTACGTTTGTGATGTTATTAATTTTAGACTGGTTGAATAGGGAGTAGATCTGATTAGTCTCCTAGCATTTTTGTGTTGGAAACATATCTAAGAGAATCCCAGAAATATTTTAAGAATTACTGGGATTCAGGAAACCCACATAGTGCAAGTAGATACAACGATCTATTCTGTTCTATTAGAACTCCTAAGGTGCACAGGAAAAAAATAGCATCAGCTCCCTAGACTGAATGAAGAACAGCATATGAGAGTACATATGATGCAGATGAAGAGCAGCATGCGATAGCACAAAGCTGCCTTAGAAATCTGTGTAAAGGGAGAAAATTACTTTTTCGTATGCTCTTCTCTTTACTTGGAAAAGTTCAGTAGAAAATGGTCTCATTTCTGTAGCAGTCATGCATCTAAACACTAACAATTAGTACAAGCAGCAGCAACTCCTTGCAACTGTATCACCTTAAATCTCATGGCTTATTTTATAGTTATTTTTCTTTTTTTAAAAGAACAATAGTTTTGTATATTATAAAATATTGTTTATGAAGTCAGACAACCATGATTCCAACATCGGAGGCTCCAGGAAGAACACAAAGTTCAGAAAGCCATGGTTGCGCAGTGTTTATTATCTAAGTGGTTTTACTACTTAATGGAATAAATTATTTTCTTTAAAATTAATTTAAAATTTCTTTTAAATTCAATTCCAGTTGGACAAAAATCCAATTAGATAAATAAACGTGTAAACTAGGGCATCAGTCTTTTAATTCCTAAATCCCTGTTATATAGGGTGTAAGGGTTATGGAGGCATGTAAAATTGTAATTACAATTTTTACATATAAACTGTAAATGTGAAAACAAAGCTTTAGCATTTTTTTCTTGTGGTTTGAAATGAGATGTGATTTGTATTACAGCTTCGACAACTGTCACGAGTAAACCATCCCAATATTGTCAAGTTATATGGAGCCTGTCTAAACCCAGTAAGTTATAGCTAGTCATCTTACATCATATTGATAAATCTTATCATAAGCAAGCATCAACCCACAAAAGATATATTTTATATATATTTTATATGTTTTAGCCGCAGTAAGGATATATAGAGAGAGGTTGAGATTGATTGGTGTTTTTAATTTAACTTTTCTGTGGAAAAAATAAATTATTTCAAGAAAACCCCATACACTTTCTAGACACCTATTAAATTTCAGTTTATCTTGGTATTGTACAGAATGACATGTGGTGTACTATATACATAATTTCATTTGTATCTATATTAGCATTGTGATGCGTAGTTTGTGAATCAGTTCCAATTCCCATAGATGCAGTCTTCAAGAGTCGCTATTTCTGTCATAGCTGCAAATGTTCCTACAAATTCTCAAAGCAGAAAAGCAACGACTGTGTCAGGACAGATGCATCCTTAGTTAGTTCTAGTCTGGGATATTTAATTGGTTAAAATAATGTTCCATCACTATTTTTAGCTAAATTCTTTTGTCATTATGTTTAAATTTTTTTTGTAAGCTACTCTTAAAAAAAAAATAGCAGAGGCAAATGAATTGCAATTTGAAGAGAGAGCATTTGTTTTTCAAGATGACGGGGGTGGTGATGGGGGGAGGGGGCGTCGTTCTCTCCTTTCCTAGCACTACTAATCTCTTATCCCTAAATATGTACCATTCAAACTGATCTTGCACCTCATAGATAAATTTTCTGTTAGCTTAGATATGAACACATTGCAGTTCCTCTGAAAGCGCTTTCCTTTCAGGTTACAAAATATGTTGTCTGCCCCTACATTTAAAACATCCCTATTTTTTTGTCCCTTCCCCCGAAGGTGTGTCTTGTTATGGAGTATGCTGAAGGAGGTTCTCTCTACAATGGTGAGTATCACTTCAGCGTAGCGTCTTCCTGGAGCTGAAGTGCTAGTGTTAGGGRAATCATAATCTGATATGTAAAATTCATCTTGAATGTATTTTTTTTTTAAAGAATTCTGAATAGAAAATGGTTTACTTTAAAAATTGTTTTTCAGTACACTGATCTGTTTCTTGATACCAGATTTTTATATTTTGCCTAAGTTATTTAAGGTTTTTCAGTGGGAGAACTTCAGCTGACAAAACTGTCCCTTATTTGTAAATTCCCTGAGCACTTGTTTAGTGTAGACTTCATTAGGTATAGCTGAAAATAAGCATCATGGTTCATATTGGTAGTTATAGCAGAATGCTAATGAAAAATGTTATGAAAAAGATTGTCAAAATAATAATTTCCAGTTTTTAATTTCCATTATTTTTACATTTGGAAAAAGAGATTTTCAGTGGTAGTGATAAGATACTGATAAGTAACTACTTAGGTTCTGTAGACCTTTCTGCTGGGTATGTTGTTGACTCCATTGTATCTGTTGTAATATGCAATAAAGTTCTTTTTAGTTTGTGCCTTTGTTTTGCAGTGCTACATGGTGCTGAACCTCTGCCTCATTATACTGCTGCACATGCAATGAGTTGGTGTTTACAGTGTTCCCAAGGAGTGGCGTATCTCCACAGTATGAAACCAAAGGCTCTAATTCACAGAGACCTGAAACCACCAAAGTAGGTTTATAGCTAATATTTAACATGTTGCAATTTGAATTTAAGGTCATTTGTAATATATTTGTTTTATTGTTTTTGGAAGAAATACCTTTAATTGGTACTGATTTTATTTGATATAGTGTATTCTAAATGAAAGCTGTGCATTTGAGACTTCAGTTACAGAATAATGATGAATAGTGCAGGAAACAAACTGTACTCACTTACCGTTTGTTAAATATGAAAAACATCATGTTCCCACCCTCCATCCTGGAAAAGGATTTTAATAGGAACATGGTTTCTAAGCAGAGGCCTTAAAACGCCTTAAGTTTGCTACTACTGTTTTGTGGTGTTGAATAGGAGATCAGGAGAGTTTTTCTTGTGTCATACTTAACCTGGTGTATTTGAGCTCTTTTCCAATATGATCAATCCTCTGTCTGTTCTACATACTCAGCCAGAATCTCTAACCACTTCTCACCAAAGCAAAAGTGAATAGTATTCTCTCCATTCTGWTAATCTGACTTATCTTGCAGGGGCACAATCTTTAGATCTGACTCCGAAGATTAGGAGGAAATGGGTTTGGGGGTCAGCAACATCATCCCGTTTTGGTGGTGGCCTGCAGTTATACCAGATAAAATTATAATGTGAAACCATGCCATGAGTCTCCAGTTCTTTCCCTAGTTATGATTTAGACGGTTATTAACATGTAACTGAGTTCCTTCATTTAAAGAAATAATTACATTGACTGACATTAATGGGACTCTTGATCATTCTTCTTTCAGTAAAATTATTACTGCAATTGTTAGGTTTTTATCTCTGGCATATGAAATACTAATTTTGTCAACGTATGCTTTGTGGATTACTATGCCTACATATATTTATTTTAAATCTTTTGTGTACAAATGTTAATAAATTATTATATGTGTTTGTGTTTTGTTTTGTTTCTTTTACTRTTTCATATGCTCAGATTATGCCCCAGTGACCTTTACTTATTTTTTTCAAAATTATAAAATTAAATATTGAGAAGCAAACCTGCTAGAATTTCAATTACGTAAAGTTATAGTTGTTAGAATAAAGTTTCAGTGGTTTATTACCAGACTATTTTATCCCACAATTTTGATTTATTTTCTTTTTTCTTGACAGTTTGCTCTTGGTAGCTGGGGGGACAGTTCTAAAAATCTGTGATTTTGGTACAGCCTGTGATATTCAAACGCACATGACCAACAATAAGGGAAGTGCTGCTTGGATGGCACCTGAAGTTTTTGAAGGTAACAGTATTTACAGTGTCGATATTATGTGTTCTTTCTAAGAATGTAACTTTGAAAAAATTCTGATATAAGAAAAAAGAGCATCATTTACATGCACTTTATGTTAATAACCTTATTAAAGTTTAAAGTAAGAGGTAAAACAAAGTCTTGTCAGGAGCCTTTTGTTTAAAAATCAGTGACAGTAGCTTCTGTATGATTGTAAATTGGGAAATAATTATGGAGATTTTCAAAGAGTAGCACTAAGCAGATTGTACCATGTTAACATTAAACAGCTAATTACCTGAAGATCTGAAACCATTATTTGTTGATTTTGAGGTTTACATAAGTGGGACCTTTAGACTGTTGCTGTTTCTTATTTTACAACCATATGCAGCTGAAACAGCCAGCAGGCTTCTTCCCCAGGACTGTGCCGATTCTGAGATTTTAAATGTAATCTCAAACTCTTGTAACATTGAAAAATGCCACCATTATTTCACTCCATATTCTGATGAGCTTTTATCTTTAGAATTTCTTTGTTACTGTCTCTAAATTGAACATAATTACCTTCCTTTTCAGTCCCTCACTTTCTTATAACTCTATCCAAGTCTGCTTTTTTTCTTATCTCCTTCATAGTTTCTCCTTGTCTCTAGAGGTTTGATATACTTCCTCTTTTCCACATACTAAGGAACTCATTATTAACAGTTAATTTAGTTAAGTAGGAAAACAAGCTATTTCTTGGAATATAGCTAGGGAAGACTGACATTTAGTAATTAGGGAGAATTGCTGCCTGATTATTTAGGAAATAATCCAGTCATTAGATTACAAATTAGATACGTCTTAACCAATCAGGACCTTAGATTTAAGCTTATCGCTGTGAATAGCAGGGGGTTTGGAGAAGTCATCTCTGTGCTTTAGGAAACAGGAGTCCAATTGTTGCTGTATTTTGCAAGTGATCTCCCAGACTCTGCATCCAAATAGCCTCTTTTCTTTTTCTGCTCKTAATTAGAGAGGAGCAGCAAATTAAATGTCTGTACTTAACTTTTTGGGGAGGAGTTTCCTCCCAGACACCATCTTAAGAGCCTGTGTTTTGAAGGTACCCGATTCTCTCACATACTGCTTAGAAGACCTCCAAGACTGATTCTGTTGCACTCTAATGCCTAAAAATTTGTCATTATGGCACTTTATGTTGAGGCACCTACATTTCTTCTAAAACTTGTTCACAATTAAATGAACTTGTATAATTCAGGACTCTTTCTTTTGGAAGTAATTAGTCTGTGTTAAAGCTAGATTTTTTTTTTGAGAGTGAGAAATCCCTATCTAAAATAGATTATGAAATAAATTGAAAATATATTGTWATAGGGATTTACAGCACATATCATAATTTCTCTCAAAAATAAATTCAACAAGGCAGAAAAATGTAGATTTTGAATTGCAAATTTATTTTTTGGTTGACAGCAAAAGCCTTGGGTTTAAAGTTGTTTTGTACTTAATATCAGTAAATATTTTTAAAAACAAAGTATCAAATACAAAGACGCCTAGTAATTTTTATGACATAGCGTATCAAATTAATCTTGAAATAGTCATTAATCAGAATTTTAAAGTCAAATGTCTAAATTGTTAAGAACTTATTTGCATATACTATTGTATCAAATCAACAATGGAGTAAATGTTAATACTTAGTTCTGTTTTAGTACTGACAAAGATTTTTAGACAAGAACAATGAATGGGCAGGAGTTGTCTTTGCTGTAATGGCAGACTTAGAGTGCTCGTGGAAATAATTGCTCTGATATAAATACTTTCTTGTGATTTTAAATATTGAGGCACCTAATTTGATTTGCAGATCAAATAATCTAAATCAAAATAATGTCATTTAGACCAGGATTAGCTGAAGGAGCAGGTACTCTAGCCTCAGAACTCCTGTTAGAAAAAAATATTTATAATTGCTTTGGGATAATTGGATAAATTAAGGAATGATTGTGTGCGTCTGCTACTTATCCTGCCTTGTTCTGTTACATAATGAAATGATATAGAATATTCTTGGTATGTTAGATACTACTTTAGCACTGTCAATTTCCAAAGCTACAAGAGGACTTAGCCACAAAGGGAAAACTTACTTGCCCAAGCACGAGAATAACATTACCTCTCTGTCATAGGCTATGTGTCTGTGTCCTACTTTGTACCACATAGGATCCTCGTTCCTTCAATGGGACCAACCAATCATTTGCTGTTGTAGAAGGCTTTGTCCTCTGGAAAGCGACCTCAGCAGATCTTCAGATGCCAGTTGCTGTCAGAGAGTAGTCTAAAAGCTGTTGCTTTCTTGTTGCCACGGTAGTGTTTCGACTTAAGGGATGGAGAGCAAGCTCTTCAGTGCTTGGCTCCATGCAGTTGAATGGCAGTCTTGCTGGACCCCCATTTGCCATTACTGGGGAGGAGAACAGCTGGTAGAAGTGAAGTGTCTAGGAGGGAATGAAGATGTAACCGGAAGGGCTATGGCTGCATAGGAGGACAGACTGTTTCGCTTTTGTTAGTAATCTGCCGTTGTTGACTACTACTTGTTTTTCCAGCATCTTTGAAAAAAACTGACTGATGAAGCTGGCTTTGACATTCCTCTTTAGTAACTTCTGAACCCATTAGGCCATATTTAGCAAATTTGAGAGAGTGTAAAGGGTCTTAGAGATGCTACATTCTTAAAAGTTTTGTAAAGTCAGCCTCTGGGAGAAGTCCAAATTAATGCCTCCGCTGAGAGAGGGCTTCTGGTTCACACTGTAGCCTGTCTGTTCTGTTTGGCTTGCAGGCTGGCCAGTCTGCAAGAGCTGGTCTGAGAGTATGCTGCGCAGTTTGTCGGAGGTATAGGAGCAGAAGATGATGGCTTACAGGGAGAGTAGAAGCTGTTGCAATGGTTTGTTCTATGATGGATATCCACATGAAACTAGGCTTCATTAATTCCACTACTTAYGAAATGATTTACCTCAGCAATGCTTTCTGATTGCATATTACCAAAAAAATCTCTTGGTTATTTTATGCTGTTTTTGTTTCATGCCTAAAGACAGATGAACAAATCCGTAGCATTTATATTCCTGGACTTTATTGTCATGTCATTGGCCATTCACGTTTCTTTTCAGTATTTGCATAAGTTATGATTGTAGAGCACAAATTCTTCTTCTGCAATCTCTGAACATTTTTATTCTTTATTTTATTATCACCTAAATGTCTTCTGCAGCTTTCATGGGAGACCTAGAAATACTTAATTTATGATGAAAGAACTTGGAATAAGTAATGACATGACAATAAGAAAGGAGTAAATAAGGTGGTGAAGAATTGGGAAATCTATTGATTTGTTCACCTAGTAACTTACTGGTTCTGCTAAAATTTGTAATTAATAAACAGTGATGGATATGATAAAGATGTTACTGACTGACATGTTGTGACTGACAGGAGAGAAGTAAGTTCAAGGAGAATACTGAGAGGAAACAAGCCTCATCAGTAAGTCCTGAATGCAGGAGAGTTTTGAAACTTATTAGATCATGTTTGGGAAGACTTCARGTGAAAAGAATGACTTCTAGAGAGAGACATTCTTAATTGGTCGTGCTGTCAAATGATTTCAGACTTAAGTTAGCATAGATCAAACAGCTTTAGAAAACACTTTCTGTCTCAACAAAACTAGTATGAGGTGAAAGGAAGCATATAGAACTATTTATCAGCAGAAACTGTACTTCTTCTTAATGTATTATATAGAAAAGAAACAATTTATTGTGATGGCTTTTTTCCAGGTAGCAATTACAGTGAAAAATGTGATGTTTTCAGTTGGGGTATTATTCTCTGGGAGGTAATCACCCGTAGGAAACCTTTTGATGAGATTGGTGGTCCAGCTTTCCGCATAATGTGGGCAGTTCACAATGGTGAGTTGAAAATACTTTACAACATTTAAAGTTGTATATTTGACCCATAAATTTACTAAACACTAACTCTGCTGCTTAAATAAATAGTTTTTCAGTTTTATACCTCACTAAATGTGCGCATTTGTCATAAAGCCTTGGTAGTTACACACTGCCACCTTTGTGCCAATATGGGATTTTTGTATTGGTTGCTACATTGCTTGTCTTTCCCGCTATGTATAATTGTAGTGCATGAACAAATAGGGGAGGAGAGCTGATTTTGTTTTAAAAAAAAAACGGTTTTTGCTTCTCTAGATTTTTATCATGCTTCATCGTACTTGAAACCTATGTAGCACTTTTACTTGATGTCTTACTTTTTATGGCCAGCATGTTTTAAATGCTTGCTGCTTTCTGTACACAATGTCACTGCATCTCTTGTGTTTATACACAACCAAATGTTTATAAATTGTATTTGTTGTTAAAATAGTAAAATGAGTAGAAACTTGAGCAAAGAAACAACTGAATAGTGTGTAGTACATTTGAAGTAAAATACATAATTGAAAAAAATACATATTTTTTTATATATATAAAATTCTGTCTTGGGCCATAAAAATATGGCCCAAAATTGATCCTTCCACTACTTAGCAATATTTCAGGAAGTTCTTAAGAGCAAAAGCTGCCTCAGAAATACTATTCTTCTTTTATGAGTACAGTATTAAGAATCAAAGACTGACTACTGCTTTATTCCTAGCATTAACTAGAGCTTTACTCTTTAGAAAGTGGTAACATTTTAATTACCCATTGTAATTATCATTGCAATGCATCTTGTCAGGTAATTTGTTCAAAGCACTACTAAAAGAAGAGCTCACTTATTTCTTCATGCTTGTATGTAGCTGAGACTTGCACATAGTGTAAGCAAAGGAATGTTTTTGKCAGTGTGGGTGGTTTAGGGGGGCAGTATTTGTTTGGGGGGAGTTGTCTTGGGGGTGAGGTGAGATGCAATTAAGTACAGGCAAGTTCCTTCAGACTATGATTAGCTATACGTTTTCCTGTACTTATGTAGCAAAATACCAGAAAGAGGTCAATCACTATCAGCCTTTTTATGGTCCACTGAGCGAATTAAGGAGTTTTTCTAACTTCAATTGTAGGTACTCGGCCACCACTGATCAAAAACTTACCTAAACCAATTGAGAGTTTAATGACCCGTTGTTGGTCCAAGGATCCTTCACAACGACCATCCATGGAGGAAATTGTCAAAATAATGACACATTTGATGCGGGTATAAGATTTGTTTTAGTATCATAATCATTTTTTAAACAATTACTTTGTGAAATTATGTTATGGAAGGCATGCCTTTTTTTCAGTGTTTTCTCCACACTTCAGATGCAAATTATCAAAGCAGAATTTGTAGGCAAGACTTTAAAAAGATATGAAACATAGTGGCAGAGAAGAGCATAAATTCCATTCCTCTGCTTACAGGGCCTATGCTAGATCAAACTAATGCTAGTTGGACCAGCAAAATTTTGGCTATTACAGAGCTCTCCTCTCTTGTTGCTTTTTCTGTTTTTCTAACATGGAGATATAAGCAAGTCACTTTGCCATTTCCTAAATTTTAACTGGTCCCCTGAAGACCAGAATATGCATAATTACGTTCTTGAAGACTGCAGAGTGAACAGATGCTGTCTAAGTCTGTAATACTTTTGTCAACAGCAGTACTGTTTCATATGTCAGTTATTTCAACAACTTTTTTTTTTTGGCAGGGAGGGTAGCAGAAGTTTTTATTTTGTTAAATAATCTAAAACTAGAACACAATATGGATAGAACACTTTGAGCATAGCATGTGTAGTATTCGCATCCTTTTCTAATCCAGAAAGCTTTCCATAGAATGCCAACAAGCTGAATTCCTTATTTCTTAAGGCTTTCATTTGCAGTAGTGTCCTTCCATAGTATTAAATATTATGAAAACTTGTTGGGTTGATAAGATATTGAATATTCATTGTTCTATCCTTATGCCATGTTACGCTGGGTACTGCCTGAATGGCATCATGGAAGTGATTCATTATGATTATCACCGGTGCAGAGTTTCTTGGGGATATTCTTATAGAACTAGACTAAAAAAGAGATATCAATGAGAGTCTGCTATAATGTTTCATTTGTAACAAATATGGAGAAATTAATAAAAATAGTCATGTGTTTTGTAATGTATTTTTTAAAAATACTTGCATTTATTTCTCTTTTAGATAAGTAAATTAGAAATTTTTTTTTAACTACTGTTTTAAAAAATCAAAAACAAATTTGTAATTATATATTTTTAATTAAAACATTACTTTTTTTTTTCCACAGTACTTTCCCGGAGCTGATGAACCTCTTCAATATCCTTGCCAGTATTCAGATGAAGGCCAAAGCAACTCTGCCACTAGTACAGGTACACTTGTATAAATGAGAGAAAAGAACAGGGAAGTGAAATGATACAGGTGGATTATAAAGCCCAGTCTCACCTTGATTTTGAACTTGAATTGGAAAGGCTCACCTTTCCAAAATCTTAAGCATTGGCAAGAGTCTGGTATTTTATTAATATCTTCCCCGACGTGATGTTCAGTGTTTTCATCCAGGTAGTTTTGCTGAAGTAGACCAKGAATGAGAATGAACATATGGATAAAGGCTATTTCAGAGTGTCCAGGTTTAAGGTCTCCCTTTTTTCATGAACATTGGTAGCATTTTTCACTCATCTGTAATGTTTAGGAGCTAGTATTTTTTAATATTCTACTGTTCTAGAAACTGTAGCTGCTTTCAGTTGTGATCTCCACTTTTTAAACTTGCAGCTGTTTTATTTTAAGCTGCAATAAGTATACTAATGTAAACCAGGTATAAAAATGCCTTTTATTAGAGGAAAGGTGAATGGAACAAAACCTGGGCTAGGATTTCAGATGGTCTTGGCCCCAGAAAAAAAAATTATAATAGGAAATAAAGATCATTCAGTCCTTTCATTTTGTAGAGTAGTTTTCATCCTTTATTAGTTTTTAGCTGAAGTGTCTTCAACTTCTACTATGTGTTTGTGGTGGGTTGTGGGGTGTTTGGAGTTGTTTTTTGTTGTTGTTTGTTTTTTCCTTTTTTTTTTCCTCCAAACCAATTCCTACTTTTCTGGATAAAATTCCCTGACTGATTTGCAACTTAATGACTTGCAAGTTACATTATAGAATCTTTTCAATTGTAGCATTATACTGACTTTACTAGCTGTTCTCTTCATTCAGCACATGATTTTTAAGATGTAATTTATCTTTTTAAATTATCAATATATACTGACTATTACTTCAGGTATTTGTTTCTCTGTTGTTATTCTAAAGTATGATTAATGATGAACCTTGTCATTAATTGTGAATGAAGGTGCTGATTGTATTGTCTGAAATTGTTGCAGTAGATGTTAAATTAACAAAGCTAAACCTTGAGTTTGAAATGTCATCCTAGTACTTATTAAAAATATTCTGGCTTTTTTCTCCTTTTACGTGTTTATATGAATGAATCTACAGAAATATGCAACACGGCTTTTATTAAAAGTTTTCAGAAAATTACTTTAAAGCAAAGTGAGGCTTCTGAGTAGACCCCAGAAAAGAATACACTTTGGTATTTTTAGTGGAAAGGTAGTTTCTTAATTATTTTTCCATGTTGCTGATTCTAGGTTCATTCATGGACATCACTTCTACAAACACAAGTAACAAGAGTGATGCTAACTTAGAACCAAGTGACTTTCAAGGAACTTCTACCAATGACACTATTAAACGTTTAGAATCAAAATTACAGCAAATGAAAAATACAGCTAAGCAGCCGGTAAGCAAATGCGTGGAATTTTGAGCCATAATAATGAAATAGATTTTAGCTGAATAAATGCTAGATAATGCTAGATATCTATTTTAGTTTATTTTTTTCAATTTAGTGAAATTCAGTGGTCTTTAAATGTAAGGACTATAAATGTACTATATGTTTTTTTTGCATATCCTGATAGTCCGTAGATACATAAAATTTTTATTAAACACTCACAGTCCTTTTTTACAAAGGATTGTAGCAAGGAGGATATTTCACTTGTAAATGTAGACATAAATAGAGAGTAAACTAGATTCCTCTTTGCCTTGTACTCTTGCTTCCTGTAGAGAAAAGTAATAACACTTTCTTCATTGGTGGTAGTAACCAGATGTTGTTTCCAGGCGATAGCTGCAGTTAACAGCAGTGGGCTGGCATGTCCGTAGTGAAATGAGGACAGAGTGAAACAACATATGCAAAGCAGGAAATAGGAAGAATATAAGTCAGTAAGGAGCTCGAAGTGGCAAGACTGTATTGTACACTTCTGCTTTTTTAATTCAAAATTTGTACATTGGGTAGTTGCAAATCAAATAAATTTATTTTCTAGATAACCATTTGCTCTAGCTGCACGGGAATACTTTGCARGTAGTCTTGGACCCTGACGGGGAAGTATATAGGTGGTTCTCAGAGTAAGTTAGTTCACTACTTTAAGTTAGTGGTAAGCTGAGTTGGTCACTAACATAAGTTAGTGATCCTCCCTCAAGAAATACTTTGAAGATATTGAACTTAAGAAAACATTAGTATATTTTCTTTCAAAAGTAGTGCAAAGTTGGAGCCAGTTAGTTATAGTAAAGAACATAAAAAGGCAAGAAAATTACTGAATAATTCTGAAAAGATAAATCGGGAAGCTCTAATAAGATATTGCTGAAATACCAAAACAATTCACTTAATTTAAAAGGATTCCCTAGTTTAAAAATAGCATTTATATTTGAAACTCACTTCTTTAAGTTAGCACCAAAATAATAGTATGACACAAAAGGATTAAGCATTTATATGAATTATGAAAATACTAAGTTTTATTTCAGCTGGGATGGAAAACTAGAAAGATTCTTTTGTCCCAACATTGGCATAATTCTACTCAATTTCAGTCTRAGTAAAGTTAGGTTCTTTTGAAAGTTGCAAGGTATTTGGTTCTATGCACCAATAATAGCTAAAATATTTTCTTTTTTATAAACCATACAATTTTAAATGCTATAATTTTTAAATGCAAATTATAGAAATATATTTTAACCTACATACTTAGCATGTTATGGAGGGGCTCCTGCAGATTTTTTTTTTCTTTTTAAAAATGTGGTTGTTGAAACAGGGTGATCCTGGCCGTTTGAGTTTACCCCCATCTCGTGGGAGCAGTGTGGAGAGCTTGTCAGATGTTCGTGGGCGACCACAGTCAGCCCTTGTTTCAGGAGAAGCCAAAAGGATGAGTGCTGACATGTCTGAAATAGAAGCAAGAATAACTTCCACCACAGGTAAAAATAAAGGGTGCTTGGGGAAAAGAATGAGGAACTGGAAGAAAGGAAGGAAGATTCAAAACATAGTAGTCTTACAGAACGTTAATAAGATTAGCCATGTGAAAATACTTAAACTTTGCATGTATTCTTTATTGTCATTTAAATGTGGAGGAAAATACGGCATTTTTAGCAGTTGTGCACTCAACTTAAAATAAATAAATAAATAAATAAAGTTGAGTTTTGCAATTGAGTGCTTCTAAGGTTGCAGAGAGATTAATTTGTTGAATTAGACTTTTACCCTTCTAAAATAATTTTGAGATTTTTAAATATCAGTCCTACTCTGAGTGCATAAATGTTTGCCTTTGCATCCAATTAATGTTATTCCGTATCTGCTGTCATAATTATTGCTGGGATAACATTTCTTCAAGGTTATTCTAATCTATTGGAATGAAAAGATGGGTTTAAAGTTTGGCACATTCCCTAATAAATTTTAAAATCCTCTTTGACAGAAGTGGGTTTCAGAAAGAGAAACTAGAAGATTACTTTATTTATCAGTATAACGAAGTGCTTGTATCTCTTAAAAACACACACACACACACACACACACACACACACACACACACACACACACACAGGTACAGGTGTGTTGCTGGGTTTGCTTCAGGTAGCTATAAACTGTTCTGTCTAAATATTAAATCCCTGAGTGAATTGGAGTTTTATGTAAGTATACATACATAATTTTATGATGAAAACAATTTTTATTTTTCCCAGAAAAACAAATTAATAAAAGTGCGTATACCTGACAAACACTTTCTTGTCTCTTTTCTTCATCAAAGATACTGGTTTTTAATCCATGCAAACTTTAGGTTTAAGTTTCATATATGAAACTTTTTCTAACAGCACATAACCATATTTTGAAATTATAAGACAAAATTACCTTGGTTAGGCCGGGTTTATTTAGTTCGTTTAGTATTTCTCCACCAATCTTAAAATTATGGTTACTGAGTAACCATAATTAATAAGGAAATACATATCATATTCTGGCTACCTTCTGCATTATGACTATTTGATTTTTATTCTTTACTGTATTATAATTACTCCAGGATCCTGTTCTACTAAATATTGAAGATACTCACGAGATAATACTATCTTGCCCTGAACTGTTTTTATATTAATGTTTTTATTTTAAGCCCTTACGCTAAGATTTGTTTTCTGTACTGTCAGTATTTGACTGGATGACTGTGTAGCACTTCTCACCCTGAATATCTCTAAAGGTTTTCTAACACAGAAGGCAACTCTATACTTACCTGATGATAACATGTTGTTTTCATTTTTAATTATGTCAGGACTCACTTTAGTCTCTGACACTATAAAGTCAAAGACACTATAACATCAAATATTTTTGACAATAGCAGAGATAACTCCAACCCTACATTGTGTGAGGTTTTTAACTTTCCTTATTTGTCTTTCATAAATAGATTGTTTTGAGTAGTAATTATTATTTCAGAATATTTTAAGATTTTTGTTATGACTGCAGGGTTTCTTTTTCTTACAGCAAATGCATATATTTGATATACTAGTTATTTAAAAAATACTTTAGGTATTAGTGGTCTACTGGAAATGAGACCAAACTTACCTGATATTTTTTTTAGAGAGGTGAAACAGCACTGATTTAGTGGGTTGGATGGGTTTTTTGTTGTTGTTTTTGGTTTGTTTTTTTTAAACTGTGTGACAGAGATGATGATACACTGTGAACCTGAAGAAAAAATTATGGCTGGGTTGAGTTTGGGGTGGTGGTAAGAGTAAATAAGTTAAGAATTATTTTATTTTGTTTCATCTATTGTTAGATTAAATGTAAGAACAAATCACATAAGACAYGTTAGTATTAGGTAGCAAGTTTTAGGTGGATATGCTGCAATACTACATTTGGGAGATATAATTTTCTCCAAGTAGGAACTCTATAATCTCAAACTATGCAAGTGGCAAAATAAAAATAATAAAAGGGGATTAGATTTTATTCCAAAGTACGTAACGTTTGTTGAACATCATTCAGAAATGGAAAGGTTGGTGGTGATACTCTGTTTTCAAAACAAAAAATATTCAGTAATAGAACAAAAGAATAGAAGGCAGGAATGATTATCAAGTCTACCAGAACACTAAGCGTAATTTAGAGACAGGTTAGATTTCCCTTAAAAGGAAATGATGATTCAAGGAAACAAAAGATCCAACTAGTAGTCTGTCTGTAAATACGTATGCCTGACACTAAAGAGGAAGTATAATACAAGTTCAGGGAATCAAGAATATTTATATATTCTGAATATACAGGTGACCTGAATGATTTGATTTAATCCCTTTTTGGATAACTACATTTGTTTTCTCCCTTCTTTGTTGCCATGCTGCTTTCTGTGTTTGACTTTTATGTTGCTAACTCTAACTAATTACACATTGTTGTACTGATGGCTAGTTCTGCATTTTTGCTTTTTAACAGTTGCTTTACTATTTGTAAGCATGAGTGGAAGGCAATGCAGTTTATTCTGCATGACATATTCTGCATGAACAATAGTTTAACAAAATTTATGAAAAATGCAATATTAGATATTCAGTAATTTTGCTATTGCCATTTTAGTGTTTTGCATGTGTATTGTGTATGTGTATTTTTTCAGCCTATTCCAAGCCTAAACGAGGCCACCGTAAAACTGCTTCATTTGGCAACATTCTGGATGTCCCTGAGATCATCATACCAGGTATCGCAGACCAGGTGAACGGGTCTATTGATTAAGATGCTGGAATAATGATCAGACTGCTAAAAATACTTTTTGCTCCAGCTGCTCTAGGGCAGAGCTAGAAATATCCTGATAAAATTTTTCACAGTGTCTCTGTAGGGAGAAGCTTGAGCTCTTAGTGCCAACTTTTTATCAGTAAAGGTTTTTTTCCTTTATGATACTGATATTAGATTCTTATTATGCAGCAAAGGTATTTATGCAGTATTTTATTACAAAACCTCATATTTAGTAAAAATGGACTGAAACTGAAAAATCATGCAGTATTTTATCACAAAAGCTCATATTTAGTAAAAATGGACTGAAACTGAAAAATTCTTGCCTAGATAATTGTCTTGCCCTGATCTTTGTAGGTTTTGAGCAACCATTTTTGATCTAATCAAATATTCTAGAAGAACAAAAGACTTAATTACATTCTATACAGTACTTCAAATCCATATTATACTTGAGATTAAACAAGATTGGAGCTTAATCTGTGTAATTTTTATATTCAGTTACAATCTTCTAGAGCTCAATGGGTTTGCATGAAGTATTCCCATTGTGTTTAATGCAAACTAAAATTATTAGAACAGGCTTCTGACAGGAAGAAAATCAGGATAATCAGCACCATAGCCGGTAATTTCAATTGGAAGTCTAATGAATAATTCTCATCTATCCTAAGTCTAAATTTAATTAGAAATATATCTTTTCCTTTCCCATTACTTTTTTGCAATCAAAATGGATTTATCTCTTTCATTCCATACTTCTCAAAGCCTAAAAATAAGTACAATCAATCCCAAACTGTGATAGGTGCACCATTAGTGGTATGCAAGTCACTTCAAAACAATTTGTCAGAGTCAGGAGCTGCCAGTAATAGTATCTGTTGCTAATCAGGAGATCCATTAAAAACTGTGGACCGATACTCTAAATATGTGTCATCTGATGAAGCTTCTATGTAAATCTTGATCATATGTGAATCTTAGTAAATTTCTTTGTATAATATTCCCCAAAGATAAAAATATTGGATATTACAACTGCAACAGTTTGGTTTGTATTTCCAAGTTGAATGCAAAAGATACAGCACTGCACAAGATTTTTTTTCAAATATCTTTATTGAAGATTATGTATAGAAACATAGAATGTCAAAAAGTAGCTGGCAAAAAGTAGCTACCAAGGAAATACAGCACTATCAGTGAAAACAAAACCTCTTTTGCTTTGAGACTAACCAAGCAGCAAGAAATTATGCCAGTATAGCTTTCTACTGTATTTTCAAACAGTCCTGGCTTCCTGTGACATAGGAAATCCTGAGGGAGCAAGGAAAGAGAAAGTGAAGCCACATACTAAGGAGATCTTTCAAGCTTGGCCTTGTCAATAAGCAATGGGAGCATGGCAAATATGCCCTAGAGGTTATTTGGGCACCTGTTACTCTATTTGTCTGCCTATAACAGTACACGAGATTTTTAAAGAAGAAAAATTAAAYGTAAAAAGGTCAGTGAAATCTAATGCCACGCAGTTTTCTCAAAATAGATTGTGCTAGACATGTCTGATACCTTTTTTTTTTTTGAGGTCTGTCTCTCTTAGGCAAAGGGACTCAATTAGATACCCTTCATCTGGACAGTTTTAATTATTAATTGAACTTGACTAAAATAAGCATTCTAAGAATAAGAAATAAGAATTTGGGGTAGATAAACAAGAAATATCGACCAGTAGAATTAGAAGAGTGTGTAGGACTGGAGCAAGCATATGAATGAATTTTCTCAAAGGTTACTCTTAAGGAATTTAAGCCTTAAATGAGTGCCAAGGAAATTTGCTGTTAATGCTTTATCAGGAGTCGCTATTCATAAAGAAGAGGGTTGGAGTGTTACATAGGATAAACTGTGTTGTGACTAAAAAACAATATAAGTAAGGTAAAATTCAYGGTCATACACTGAAAGACTAGTAGCAACAGTCCCTTTAAGATGAGAGCTTGTTAGTGGAAATGATTGCAAAGGACCATAGTATATGCATGCAAATGAAACCAAGCTGGAATAAGTCACTCATGTGATGTCATTGTAAAATCAAGTATATGAAATCTTAGGATTCATTTCCAAAGGTCTCTTTCTGGGAGAGAGATGATGATAATAATGCTATTGAATAAGTCCTTGGCTGTCTGATCTGGAATATAATACRCTATTCTGGTCAGCCATATGAAAGAAACGTAATTGCAGTCTGAAATAATAGCAAGAAGAGCTACTGGCATGGTATGGAGAATAGGAAGAAGATACTAAAAAAGCATGGCTTTTTTTAAGCTCACAAAATGAAAGCTGAGAAATTAATAATTATTTTCTATAAATGAATCTGCAGGTAAGGACTACTAAGCTACTTAAGCTAAAAAAACAGTATTGGCACAAAGTAAAAAAAAAAAAAAAAGATATAAATTGTCTGCAAATACGTCTGGGCTGTATATTAAAGGATTTCTAGCTGTCAGAACAGCTTTCTAGTACAAATCGCAGGGCCAGAAAAAAAGAACATTTCCTATACTTAAAGTATAATCACTTAATCATTATGTGAAAGGGATGTGATTATCTGCATGGCAAAGTAACTATATCTATGTATCTGTATACTTTAAGCAGTGTTTCTCAAAAGCTTCTTGCTCTTAACACAATTTAATGTACCTATTTCTCACCTCATTCTTTCCACTACTGTTTTAGAACACAGCCTTCAATACTGGCCTCTTAGCACACTTTCCCCTTTATAATTACACTTCCCACATCCCCAGACCGAAACCCAGACTAGCTCCCACCCCGTTCCCCGCTTCTCTGCCACATACCCGGCTCCTTGGCACTTYGCTCCACGCGTCGCTGTCGCGGCCCCCGGAGCCCCGCGAGCGCGGACGCTCACCGCCACCGCTGCTGCGTGCGGTTCTGCAGAGCACATGGCAAAGCAGCTGCTTCCGTGAGGACGCAGGGCAGCACGCAGGCATGTTCCCATGAGTCAGCTGCTTTGGGGTAGGGCTATTTTCGAAGTATGAGTGCTCCATCTGCTATCATTGTTTTCTGTAGTATGTTTCCCTGGCTGCTTTTCGTCCATGAACCGATTATGCTACTTTAGGTCGTAAAGAGTAAATTTTGATCAGCTCAAGGTAATGTTTGCAGAAGTAGAATTTTTCAATATATTTCCTGTTCTTTCTAAATAATTCTTTTAAAATAAGTGAGTTGAACTTTTTTCATTTATGATACTATGTTTTGAGACTTAGTATACAAAAATTATGAACTAAAAAATGGATCAGCTAATTGCCTTTTAGTCTAACAGTTTGGTAGATGACCTTTCAGTGGTTGTAATGTGCAACCAGATAGCCAAGTGTAGTATCCCTTTATAGCATAGATAATGCACACCAACATTTGATTTTATATATAAATACATGTAAAAAAAATAAAAGCTAAGAACCACCAAAGGTTTAAATAGCCACATGTTTAAAGAAGAAAATGTAAATAYAGTTTGTAAGATGATGAAGACAGATGTGCAAAACACTTTTTGGATGCAAACAAGTCAAGCAACATCTAGCAAGAGTACCTGAAAGTACAGTATTTTTCTTCATTGGGAGCATTAGACACCTCATGCATACAGTATGTATGTATTTATCTCTGTAATCTTGTCATCCAAAACTTTGTACCACACATAGTTGTAAGATTTTTATAGCATTAATGCTGCATAAATGATTGGTTGAGATAGCTCTATTTTGCTGAGTATGTTCAGGAAATGAATAGGAATCATAGATGCTTCAGTCTGTAATTTTTTTATAAACTTTTAAAACAAATACAAGCCATAAATCTCACCTTTGTCTCTCCAGATCACTTCATTCTTCTGCAGTTGAGATCAGTGTCTTCATTGACATTGAGAGAGGGGAGTGAGAGAAAGTCTGAATGAGAGGAGAGCTAAAAGAGGCAGAGAGAGTTTGTGCATTGGCTGAGGGGATGCAAACAATATGTTATTGTATTAATGAGAGGAGAACAAGCAGTATCTGTGTTTGTGAAAGCAGCTTGTTGGTTTTTGAGACCAGGAAGCATGTTTGTGATGTTTATGGGGAAAGATTAATGTGAGAATCTTGAAGCAGCTAGGAGGGAGTAAGGTCAGGGAAGACGAAGTGAAATGAGAGCAATTCAAGAAGGAAGAGAATATATTGTGAGAAAAGGAAGAAAGAGCTGGAGGACGAAAAAGGGAAAATGTAGAAAGGAAAAGTAAAATAGAACAAAGGAAATGAGTGGAAAAGAACATAAATCTTAGCAGTTCAAGTATTTTCTTACAGACACATTTAAAATTACCATTTACAAGTAATGCTTTACAGCATCAAACTCATAAGACCCTAATGACTGCCTTATGTCTCTTTTCAACTCCTAGATATTTCAACAAGTGATACTTTCCTTGGAGTCTCCTTTTGTCTTTTCTCCTCTCCTCCTATCTGTCCTTAGCTTTTTTCTTCTGTTCCGCTTTCATTGTACTCTTACAGTTTATATATTCAGGTATCATTAAACAGAACATAGGTTGGACATTTCAGTAATTGTACTTCTTGCTCACAAGATAGGTACATAGAGAAAAGCTATAAGTATGACTCCGCAGATGCTCTAAATCTTTGGAACTTCTAGAACTGTGTTACAGTAAGCATTTGAACCATAATTGGCATATGATTTCATAGGATATATTTCTATTCCAGCATAACTTTTTTTTTAACTTCTGCCATAAGAATATTTTTTAGCTTGTTTTAGCCTTTTTTTTTTCTTTCTTTCTAGTAACTGGAAAAAAAATATGACTTCAGATGGTGATCAGGCATTTAGAACCCTTTAATAAAGGTGTCATTTCGAAACAAATGTGTAATTGGGTGCCTGTTGATTTGTAACGTTAAAATTCTATAAACTGTTGAAAACCTGACATCGTGCAACTGTATATTACATACTGTTACTGCAGGTTTTGGGGAGGGGCATTGTAAAAAAATGTTTTACAAAGAGGGCAAATTAAGTTGTAAATGGATGTAGAGATAAGAACAAGATCAAAACCATGCAAGGGAAAGCATAAAGAAGTAGGAGTAATAATTTCAAATAAAGATTTCATGTTGTATACTACATTTTTCATTTGAAATTAATCTTTAATCTGGAGCAATAAGTATTTGTTGATTTTTAGTCTGTTTCTGCTTTGTCTAAGCTCTTTGCCAGATGTCTGCAGTAGTTAACACTAATTCAAATGGCATTGCCTAGTAGAGCTTGCTCTTCGCTCATGCTACTAACTTGAAGATTTTTCAATTAAAGGTGTTCATTTATTACAACACAATAGTTTTTGGCCCTTCTTCTTCCCCCAAAGCATTTTCTTTTCTTTCTTGCACCCCACCCTGATTATTTTAACTTTTTGGCAACCGTGATCTAATACTTCAGCAACACATGTGCTGGGTTCTTTAAATTCACAAACGTTGCTAATCTGAAATGAGAATTTCAGATATTTTTGCAAGCTTATTTCAGCTGGGCTAATTTTAGAGTGGTGTTGTTGAATGAAATGTTCACATAATTGTTGTGTCAGTTACGAGTGGATCATCCGTTTCTTGAGTACTGAGATGATCTATGGCAGTCGAATGAATTATCTATAGTACATAATTATATTAAATATGATTTTGTTTATAAATGGTCAGGTAGCTATTTTAAAATGAATATATTCAAAAATTTTGACCTACCTTTGTCATTCATATGATCTCTAATACCTTTGTACAGAAGTATTAAATGCAATATAGTCATTGTTGCTTAGGTAAGTTTCTCTGAATTTCAGAAGCAAAACATTAAGGCCACAGAAAATCTGCAGTTCAAATTCACTTATAGGCAGAGCCAATCATATATTTCCAGTATAGAATGCTCAATTTTCTGATACACTTGTTTCCTGCAGTACTTTCTAGAGATTTTAGAATATCAAATGTCATGACAAGCTGATAAAATAGCACAGAATTTTGTATTGCTGCTTTGTGGTAATGTGTTCCTACATGCAATAGTAACTGATGTTTAGAGTTTTAAGTTATGATCCTTTAAAAAGGTATAGATTAATATTGGGTAAATAGTTTTATGTTTTTGTAGTAATTGCTGTGAATCAAAACATCTATCAAGAAAGGCTATGCAGTAATATTGAAATGATGCTGAAAAAAGAAATATCAAGTTAAAAAATTAGATGCCTGTTACAAGACATTGCTGAGTGAGTTGTGCTGATTGAGTACTTTGGGGGCTAGGGGCTGCAACTGCTGTAGTACGTGTTTCAAATGCTACCCACTAGTAGAGAAGTTACGTAATGCAGATCTAAGACCAAGAATTTTGAGCATTGTCAGCTGTTACTCAGGGCATTTTGGTGTTTCCTTTTGGACAGCTGATCTACTCTCAAGAGACAATATAAACAATCGCAGCAATAAAAATCAAAGTGCTTAGAGAGATTCTGTTGCATAATCTACTTTATTTTTAAGGAGACTTGGTTTCCTGGAAATGCCTTTGAGTGTCAGTGTTACAATTTAAGCTCTTTCTCTATAGCTGTCACTAGTGGGTAATTGCTAACAGGTGGAAGGAGAAGAGGAAAAGATTACAGCATTGTGCTCCATAGGTTGATAAGCAAGATGCAATTYAGCTGAACAGTCTCCTTTTCACACTTGTTAGAGCATGGGAATAGGACGTAGGTTAGGACATATTTTTGTTTGTATGAAGAAGACGAAGAGCTTTCACTTTGACCAGAAGAAAGCGCTTTCACCTCTTAATTTTAGTGAGAGGAGCCTAACACAGGCAAAAGTCCTTGCTATGTTTCTTAAGCATACCAAAGAGTAACAGGTTAGAGCTGGCAGTGTGTTATCTTAGCAGTCTAGCTTTTAGAAATCCCCATAACGTAACGCACTTGAAATAGATGTCGTCATCAGCTCCTGCCCCGAGTACTAAGCCCAGTCAAATACATGTGACAGAAGATGGTGGAGTAGAGTGCAGAAGCTATTCAAGTGGTAGGAGTGGTTATTGTATTAGGGTATACTTTTTGTTGACAGGCCAGCATGTTTTGAGTTAAAATTCTGCAGCTGTCTCTCTCTCCCCCTCTCTCACTTTCTCTCTTGTGGATTTGTACAAATTCCAAGCTCCTCTGCTACAGTCGCACCCTTCTTATTTTGCTCTGAATAGATTTCACTGATTTGTTTTGGTTTTGTTTCTTCCCCAGCAGGAAACGGACAGCAGAGGCGCAGATCCATTCAGGATCTCAGTGTTGCTGGAACAGAATCCAGTCAGGTAAAAGCTTTGTTTTCTTTATCTTTCGGTAAAGCCCGTAGTGAGTCTGTACAAGAAACTGCTCTGTGACTCTTCACCTTCTGTGCTTAGGTAGAAACGGTGCGGATGACCTGGCATCTTTTAGCTTGACAGAATGGAGCGTCATTTGTATGGTATTTAAATTAGAATCCATGGGGTAGTCTATGAATAAGATTCTAGATGAGAAGTGTTACTTTTGTAGCTTACACACAGCATATTTCCCTTTTATATACCAATATTTTGTATGTAGCCACTCCATATGGCTTAAGGCAGATGTCATACAGGAAAGGCATTTCATTTCTCGGTATGTAAAAAACAATCGTAGTTACTGCTTATGATTGTCTGAAGCACTTATGCGTAGATCATATTCACTTTAGCATGAAAATAAAAACTATATGCATTAACAATAAATTTATAATATTGATAACTGAATCCTGAAAAGTGACTTCTAGTAATGTCACTCCAGTTACTTCAAAAAGGTGTACAGGAGGGTGCTGTCATTCAGTACATAAAATCGCTATCTCAGTAAGATAATTTAAAATAACATAGCTTTGTATCTGGTATCTTAAGTGCCATGGTAACAGACATAGTGGTGTACTGTGTAAAAATTTAAATAAACTGCAAACTCTTAAATGCAAAAAGTACAACTAACATTTCATTTGATTGTATTTATTTTACGATTTAATCGCTGCCTTCTCTGTTTTAGTAGCACATAGAGGATATTTAGTCATTAGTGTGAATTAACAATTTTGAGATCCCTGATATTATTTGGATGTGGAAAAAAGCTTAGCGTATTCATCAGGTTAGTCTGGTTTCCATATTAAACATCCTACTGTAATAAACTAAAATAGGTGGTAATTTTAGGGGTGTGTAGTTATCAGGGAGATTAACATTTGATCCTTCTTTAATTTCATGGAGCATGGTAGCCACAGAAACTTCATCAAACTCCAGATATTATTAGTCCAGCTTACTATGTTCATCTATCAGAAAATAATAGAATGATTCTTAAATACAATATAATACCATTAAAGAAGGCAGATTTTAGAAAGAAATGAGTCTGCAAAATTTAGTAAAGAACTAGATTAGCCTGCCAATTCAGTTAATTTTTTTTTCCACGTCTTGCCTAATTTTTGTTCTGCAGTTAAGAGACAGCCTATCAGTTATTTCAAATTCCACTGTTTGCTGTGTAAATATATTTAAGTGTAGTTTTTTAAAGATATTTTCAGTTCTATTCATTTTCATGAATGATCAATATTTGAACCCATTATATAATTTCAGCATTTACTTCAAATATTAATAACTCTTAAAGAACCTTTCTTTGAAAGTTGCTCTGTTACTTGTATATATAGATGTTCTTGTCACCAGCAGGATACAGAAAAATTCTGTTTAACTCACCAGTTTCTGACAAGGCTCTATAGAAGTACAAGCATCGCATTTTACTTTCCTGCTTGTGATATCCTACGTATTGGAAAACTAATTGAAAGAATTACAGTAACCTTCTTTAGCCTTATGCTGTTTTGGTAACACTATAATAAAATCTGGGAAACAACATATTTTAACAGGCATGAAAAATGCTCTTTGGAGAACATTTCATGCACTACTCATATAAATAAATAATGAATTTTCACACTTTGCTCTGTGGTGTAAGAAGAGATAGAAAAGGGCTGAAATATTTTAAAAAATAAGAAAACAATTTGCAAAAAGCAAGCACAATGTATTACATCAAAAACCTAGATTCTAAGGTTCAGGATTCCCTTTTATAAGTTTATGTAGTTCTGGATGTCCTTCCTCTGAACTTTCATTAGAAATCTTCAGTTGCTATCCATGTACTCAATCTGTGAGGCAAAGCAGAAAAATGTAATCTACAACTAGCTTAGCTCTGGTCAGTTTATCACGTCTCCCCATATGTACCATACCGTATATAGGTTTTCCTTTCAAATGTGAAAATCCCCTACCCCCTCCTTCTCTTCATGGCAAACATCCTTCTTTTCTACGTTCCAGTCTCTTACACCCACTCTTCCACATAGCATTTTTCACTGATCTGCCATAGTACTGTGTGCTTCCCTTCTGGTGCTTTGTCCTTTGAAGTCCTTATCCAGCTCAAAGTTTAATGATGCTGAGGGGGGGGGTTGATTTTTTTTTTTTTTTTTAAACACCATTTCACTGAAATGCTGATTATTAAAGCTGATAAGAAATATTTTTATTAAATGTGTTTTTCTGGAAATTGCCCATGTGTCAATATAAAATTATTCTTTTAAAACTGGAATTTTTTTTACTAGGAGAGATTTTTCCAGTTCAGATGGAATTTTTGTTTGGTTGTAGAGAAACACAGGACTTAATCAGTACAGCAATGATTGGGGTGCTTAGCTGTGAAAACATAGACCAAGACTCACATCTTCCTGCTTTAACATCTGACCCTCTTGTATATCATATGATTATTCATATCTGTATACAAGAGTTAGCATCTCCATTTGTGACATGCTGAATGTTATTTGTATAAGGTAAAATGGCTCCAAGAGAAGTTAGAGACATTCGGAAGAAGTAAGCTCATTTTTAGCAACCGTAAGTGGAGGGTAGCTAAAAACAAAGAACTGTATTTTATATATGGATTTCTTTGGTTGATTTGTGGCTACTATTTTAATTGTATTTTGAGACCTGAGGCATTTTCTGTTTTCCGTTATTCTTACTGAAGTTATCAACAGACAGTGACAGTGCTTTACAGGTGATTGTACTAATCAGCTTTTACATCAAGAGGTTAGATAGAAAAATGTACTAAACCAGCTAGTTTTCAACCATCAGATCAGCCTTCCTAGAGAAGCTCAGTGTTGAAAACATGCATATGTGTTAAGTCCATTTATTTACAGATTTCTGTAATGCTTAGTGACCTTGGACTGAACCTTCCTCTGAGTGACCTGAGCAACACTCTTTACAGTCAAATACTATGTTTCTGTCTGTTACCATCCATATAACGTGATGCTTATTTTTCCATGTAAAACTTCTGAATCACTGAATGTGATTCACCTACCTCCTCATTTGCCAGTACGCGTGTTTTAAAAGCTCACAGACTTGTCCTATATTTCTCTGGTTACACTACTTCTCTTGCCTAAATACACTCTTAACAAAAATTAAATGTTGAGGCTCCAAACTGCAGCCATAGAAAGTGTTCAGTGACTTTATGAACACAGCAAACCTCGATAGAATCATCTTCCCAGAATTTGTTATTTCATACAAATAGACTGAGAAACATACTTGACGTAATCCTGCAAGAGTTACAGATTGTGATCAGATGATTACTAAGATACTGATATTCTTGCTTACGTATTTTTGGGGGGCTTTTTTGGTATGTCATCCTCCACAGGGCTATCTTAATATCAAACCATCTCTTAAAGGGATGATATTCTTGTAACAACTGCTGCTAGACTTTGTTTTTTCCACCTCAAACTGTAAGAATTATAGTATAAAGAAAATCATGCACTGAACAGCTGAGAAACAAGGTCTGTATGTACATGCCCACATGCATGCAAATTAAGTGAGATAATTTGTGGAATCTGATATTATATAGATGAATCACTCTATCAGTGAGATTATGCARTTGGTCACAGATGCAGGGTTGTTTTTTCTGTCCTTTCATAAGAAGATAAAATCCACAGAAGATGAGAAGGCAGGGCCAGTAGCAGTGGGGTTTGGGTGTGAGGGGTTTGTTTTGTTTTTTTAATTTGGTTACCCATTTAAATTAAACTTAATTAAATTTAATTAAATTTAAATTATGGAAAAATAGTACTTTTCTTAGACAGAGGGGGAGTTATTTTCAGAGCAAGGCAGATTCTCTAGACTGTGTGTCTTTGAGAGATGGAAGCTAAGAAGCTGATAACGTAGCATGGGTTTGATGACTTGGCAAAAATGATCAGAGAGTACCCTGACACAGGAAATGAAGCAAAAGGGTTTTATCGGTAATTTCTGAGACAGTGGGAAGGAGCTGACAGAAGACTTCATGCTCCCATAAGCAAAGCCTTGTGTAGAAGGGGAAGGGAGGTAGGAAATCCAGACGTTCCTAAGAGGACTCTGTCTTAAGCCTAGGCATTCAGACAGGGTGAGAAAATGGAGAAAGGGAAGTGTGTTTATTTTGCTTAGCCCATTCTCTCATCTCTCAAAACCTTTTTCTGTTAGCTACACTGGAGGTTAAGTTGAGTTTTATAATCTTTGTAAAACCTATGTTTCAACTCTTACTGGAAGCTGAAGAAATGAAGTGTTAACACACAGTGCTTGCCAGGTGATGGTTCTGTGAAGGGTCCATTGAGGGTATGGAGATATCTGGAGGAAGCAAGGATGAAAAGATATTCATAAAAGGATGAGAAAAAAAAATTGCTAAGGAATAGCCAGGGCTTAGCTGTCAGAAGAAGTGGCTGCAGCCTGTTGGGACTTCAGGAGTCCTAAAGCATCTGGCTCAACGTACAAGCTCAAACATGATAACCAAGCAACTGGTTTGTTTGGGGAATTCCCTTGGGTGTTGTGATGTTATGTAAATGTGCTTCACAARTGAATCCTTTATTCTAACTCTCGTAGTTTCATCTAAATAATATTATCAAGGAAATGGTCTTATTCTGTGGATGGATCAAAATGATCTAGGTCAGCAAACAATCTACTATAGAATGTTTTTGCTCAGTTACTTCAACTAGAGTACTTTTCCACTTTACTATCAACTGTAGATATTCAACTAATATTTTTTTCCTTAAAGGAAACAGCCAGTTTCTGTAACTGCACACTGTTAAATATGCTTAGTCAATCTTACGATCTTTCAAGTCACTTAAGTGTGTTTGTCATTCAGATCTGATCATGCTGGCAGTAAACAATTAATATATCTCCCTAATATCAGCAGAGACTTCAACATGAAAGCTTCTTCAAAATAAGTAATGTAGTTATCCTGACAGTTAATATCATCCCATCTGGAAATTTCTATGGAATACTGATAGTATATTGCCCTGTTTCTGACCTGTAAAAATAAAACATTAGATGGTTAATAAAAATGAAATTACTTCTCTTGATACCACTTGCCATGGCTGTCAAAGAGTTAATGGATACATTAGTTGTCCTAATTTGGAAATTCCTTTGTTCTTATGGAGTTTCTTTTTATTTACTCTGTACTTATGAATACATATATTTCCCTTGACAGCATAAAATGCATTCACATATATGAGCTTCCTCAACAACTGAAGACTGAAATCATTTGGGAATATTAAATAGTATAATCACAGAATGGTTGAGGCTGGAAGGGACCTCTGGAGATCATCTAGTCCAGCTCCCCTGCTCAAGCAGGATCATCTAGAGCACATTGCACAGGATTGCATCCAGGCATTTTGAATATCTCCAGAGAAGGAGACTCCACAACCTCTCTGGGCAACCTGTGCCAGTGCTCTGTCACTCTCACAGGGAAGAAGTTCTTCTTCATATTCATGTGGAACTTCCTGTGTGTCAGTTTGTGCCTGTTGCCTCTTGTCTTGTTGCATGAAACCACTGAAAAGAGTCCAGCCTCATCCTCTTGACACCTTCCCTTCAGATACTTAAAGACATTTGTAAGGTTCCACCCCCCGCCCCAGTCTTCTCTTCTCCAGGCTAAACAGGCCCAGCTCTCACAGCCGTTCCTCATAGGGCAGATGCCCCACTCCCCTAATCATCTTTGTAGCCCTACGCTGCACTCTCTCCAGTTGCTCTGTGTCTCTCTTGTAGTGGGGAGCCCAGCACTGGAAACAGGACTCGAGATGAGGCCTCACCAGGGCTGAGTAGAGGGGTGGGATCACCTCCCTCGACCTGCTGGTAATGCTCTTCCCAATGCACCCCAGGAGACCATTGGCTTTCTTGGCCGCAGGGGCACATTGATGGCTCATGGCCAACTTGTCACCCACCTGGACTCCCAGGTCCTTCTCTGCAGAGCTGCTTTTCAGCAGGTCAGCCCCCAGCCTGTACTGGTGCCTAGGGTTATTTTTCCCTAGGTGCAGGACTCTGCACTTGCCCTTGTTGAACCTCAGGAGGTTCCTYTCTGCCCAGCTCTCCAGCMTGTCCAGGCCTCTGAATGGCAGCACAGCCCTCAGGTGTGTCAGCCACTCCTCCCAGCTTGCGATCAGCAGCAAACTTGATGAGGAGTCACTCTGTCCCTTCGTCCATAAGTAAATATATAAGTAAATTCTATTTATTAACATAATTTCTCTGTTACAATTAAGGTGTTCCACTTCAGTACAAATAATTCTTATGTTTGCAAGCGTTTTGTCATTGCATAAGTAAGCAAGACTAAAATGTTCAGCATTGGCACAGGAATAGTGTTAACTGCTGCAAAATAAGGTTTGCTTTTTAAACAGTTTTTAAAGCTCTGAAAAGGTAGTAATTGAGCCATGTTTCTGACTTCCCTGATTTACCCTCTAGATTTAAATTATTGTTCTTATATAGATGTTTCATTTTAGAAAGTATGGTCATTTATCATTATAGGTCTTGTGTGTAGTAATTGTGTCTTCCAAGCTCTTAAACTGAAGCAATTACAAGAGAAATGTGTTCTAATGTCATTGAAATAATGGATGTTTTGGTGTGTAAAGTCTTGTAGCTGTTTGGATTGTTACTTGACTGACTGAAGTCTTTACTTCTAAAAATCAAAGTTAAGATATTTGGAAATTAGACCCATAAAGAAAGCCTGTTTCCAGGTAATGTACAYTTGAGTACTTCACTTAAAAAATAATAATAATCCATTTTTTTTGGTAAACACACTGTACTCAAAATAATTATGTTTTAACAGCATCTTTTCTCTTGACTAGTTTTTTCTTGCAAGATTTGAGGGGCAAGATCCATAGTCAAAGTCTTAATTTTATATCAGTCAGAGGATATATAGAATATAAGAATGTTGTGAATAAGGATTTTGAAAAGGAAACCAGGTAGAATAACAAAGTCTTGTATTAGGTTGGATGTTAAAAAAGTTCCTACAGAATTTTGTTTTCGTTTCCAATTTAAGGGGGAATTTTTCTTCATTTTCTAATTTCCTTTCTTTAATTCATTGTTCCTTTTTGGTTAAAAACTTTCTCATGTTTTCTGAAGATGACTCATACAACCTGCAAGTCAACACGGGAATCATAACAAAACTTGTAGATTTAATACATAGCAGTCTAGTACAGAATTACAAAACTGCACTGCCTTCAGTTGAATGCAGTACCATTTATTGATTGGTATTGCAAATGAACTTTATTGCTTCCTTATTTACAGAACTCTTTCCTGAACAGTTGTGAAAATTATTAGATGTTATGTCATGGTTCAACATTGCTTTTCCTTACGCAGAATAGAAAAATCATATTTCTTTCTTTTTATGTGGTAAAAATTGAGTAGAAATGAGGGTAAAATAATCCCTGTAATACATGTAAAGTTAATCAAGCTATTTGAAATGCTTTCATGGTAAAAGACTTTTAGATCTTTTACTCCTCTTTTCACCCCTCCCCCACCACATTGCAGGGAGCGTAGGACCAGGTTTCTTTGTTTTAGTTTATCACTTTAGTGCTGTTATGTAAAATGAACACTTGGAACAATCTTCTTTTGACTTTCATTGTCATTTTAGTTTGTCATCTTATATTGTTTCAGGAGAGTAGAAACAGCAGTAGGTCATCTAGTCCTAGTGTGAGAATGATCACTACCTCGGGACCAACCTCTGAAAAACCAACTCGTAACCCATGGACACCTGATGATGCAGGTAATGCTTTGTTATTTCACTTTTACTGTTAGTTCACTTCTAGTCTGTAAAAAGTAAGAACTATTTCTTTCATTTTATTGTGTATGCAGACATTAATAAAAGTAAGCAGTGAAAGTGCTGGTCTGTTTTAATACTGCTTAAATTAAATTATAAAATTATTGTTTTGTTTTGCACACTGAATATAAAAATTTTTAATGTAGGTTATATTAAATTACGTAAACGTTTCAATATTTTGCCTATAACAAATTATTGTTCATATACAGTGATGCTACTATTTAGTGCAGATCTTTGAGCACCGGTTTTTGGCTACAGTGTGTTGTTGGGAGAGAGGGGAATAGACATCTTGCAGCATTTTAGTCTGGTGCGTTTGTATTGTGAGTGCACAGATAAAGCTTTCATTGCTCTGACTTCTGGAATGAAGTGCTAATTAGGTGAGTATGAGCTAGAATACATTAATTCTGTTTTTGTGTGTGTTGTAATTTTGCTTATGCAAAATACACGTGCACACAAATCATTGTTTTTAAATGAATGAATGTAAATAGTGTGTTTACAAAATTGTTGTAAATATAAATACTTTTACATTTGCATCACTTATGAAATATACTTAAGAGTGAATGTAATTTAATAGTTGAATTCAATTTTAAAAGTTGTAATGCACATTGTTATGAAAAGGATTGATACTGGACTGCATTAAAGCAATGGATCCCTACAAATTCCTTTTTTAGAATATAAATAAGAATTACACTTTGCTATGAAAGTGTGTATGTTAGTCTCTGATGCTTTGCAGTGCCTTAAATTCTGAAATCTTTTGCTGGTGATCTATTTAATCTTTGGGCTGATGAGACTGTCATTCTTTTCCTGTAAACCAACTGCAAAATGATATCTCCCTCATCAACTAATTTTGTCCCAGCATATATTTAAGCAAATATAAGGTGATCCAGTATGTAAGATACGTGCTTTTCTTTTTTTCCCCTGTTTCAGTGGGAAGAGGAGGACATCCTCTCATATTTTGCTTCCACACTTCCTTCTTTCTGTCCATTATCACTTTTCGTTATCACACACTCTGCCTTGTAACACATAATTCCCAAACCCCCTGTGTTCTGCCACAGCCCACCCTGGGTCGTTATTTGTGCAGCTTAGGTTCTGAGTTCCTTTAGGCAACGTGCACTCACAAGAATTGCTACCTCATGCAGAGGCAAGCTCTTACCCATGAGTTGAATCAAYAGTTCTTTGGGAACTGAGAGCTGCTGATACTGTGCCACTGCAAAGGCAGCGTGTCCCAAACTTTTGTCCTTAAATGCAACACAGAACTAGAGTAAAAGGTCCATCACTATGGCAAATTTCTTCTGCAAAAAAAGGCCTCACCTATACCCAGATAAATGCAGAACATGCCATGCATATATTTTTTTCAAATTAAGTTTATGCAGTCCATTAACAAAGGATTGTTTTTCACTTCTGAACAGAGAAATAATTTTGTAACAGGGAGGACACTAATAATTAATGAAGCCAAATGATAAAAGAAAGACAAGGTCAAATATGGACAATCACAGAAAAAGTTACAGTTCTGTGATACACACCTGAAACGCACAAGAATGTAACTCAAAATATTTGCATGTCTTGATGTATTTGAAACATTGCAGTAATTCCTTTTCTGTGGCAGTATGCCGTATATGGCAATTGTCTAATGTAGGGACTTTTATATTATTCTAATTTAAGACATTGTGGTGATTAAGTCTCTGGTTTTAGGGTTTTTTTTCTACCACCTTCCAGTTTCCTTACAAACATACACTTAACCACTGTTTCTCCATTCCCACCCTCTTATTTCTGTTTCCTTTTGAAGCTGCTCTTGGAGATAGCGTAGTCTTTGAGGGCAACACCTTAGTTTGTCTACCACGRCTACTGTGTGGCAGGTGCTTTTGGGGTATGGGTAAGCAGCCCCTTTTTTTTCCCCACCTACCCTCTTCCATATGATCCTCTGGTAGAAGTAATGCAGCTATGAAATCAGTAGTTTCTCGATGTATCTTTACTCCTGTGTTTCCTAGAGCTTAAGAGTAACCTTGTGCTCCCTAGATTGTGGGTTACTAAAAGATAAGATCTATAAGAATTCAGATACATGTTAAATCTGGAACGAAAGTACTAGAGAAACCCAATGGAACCGCAGTGTAAGAAGAGAGCAGCCGGGCCCAGGAGATGGATTGGTTACTGGGTTCCTTGCAACCCACAAAGTATCTCTACAGAGCAGAGAAGATGCATGTTGTGAGGAAGATATTTACAGTCCTCACAGGGAGTAGGTTTCAAAACTGTGCTGGGGTTTGTGCTTATTCTATTTTAGCAGAGCTGGTTTGCATAGCTTCTAATTTTAAAATCATTAGATGCACGGGCTGGCTGGCTGATCCTTCATAAACAAGAATGGAATGGCAATTTTTTTTTCTTTTCATAAACAGAGAACAAGATTGCAAACTGTACAGAAATAATATTTGTTCTTAAATCTGTGTGCTTTTACATGGCTTCTAGAAATTTAGAATGATAACATTAATCTTTATTTCCTCTTGGTGTGATAGATCATTTGAAGTTCTCATATAACATTATCAGAAAAACAAATGAAGTCATCTGCCTTGGGATTGGAACACTGATATTTCCATTTGCCTTTCCACATTCAGACTGTATATATTTTTGAAATGTTTCATTATTTTTTGTATCCTTTAAAAATCAAATTAACTCATTTTGAAGCTATATTAAAATTTTCTTGATATTGTTACAGAGACCAATGGGTCAGATAACTCCATCCCAATGGCGTATCTTACATTAGATCATCAGTTACAGGTAATAAATATAAGCTTCATTAAATACTTTTTTGCATTTCATTTTAATGCATGAGTTGTGAGCTGCAACATAGTGTCACATGTTTACCTGTGTTTATATCCTGTCTAATTTTTGACCAAAACTAAAAAGTATATATATTATGTAATTTGAGATTGGTTGACTCAGATTTGATCAAGCTATTAAAGCAAGCCATGAGAAATACGATCTATAAAACCAAATTAAATCTGAGTTTGACTATCAAAATAAGACATTGTTTGCTTGGGTGTTATTAGGTCAAACTTTTGTATTCACTTTATTTTTCCTTGTAACAGAGATTTAGATTAATAACAGCAGGTTTGGTGTTTGAATCAACTTTGACATCAGTGCTGTAAAGTTTTCCAGGGCATGGTTTAACACTTATTTTTAAATGCTTACTAATTTCTAAAAGTTGATACAAATATATTACAGACACATTCTAACACGCTTTATATTAGAATATCAGTTGATTGGTTTTTAAAATGTCTGATTTATTTTCAGCCTTTAGCACCATGCCCAAACTCCAAAGAATCTATGGCTGTGTTTGAACAGCACTGTAAAATGGCACAAGAGTATATGAAAGTTCAGACAGAAATTGCATTGCTTTTGCAGAGAAAGTAAGTGAAATGTTTTGAACCTTTTCTGTTCTTCTGTATGTTTACTTTACACTAAATTATTTATCTGAGAGCATTCTTTCTCAATATCTCAATGTTACTCATTCGGCAGTTGATCTTTATATCTGGCTTTTGTCGACTGGATGCAAAACAGTAATATCAATGTGTGTACTGTTTTTTCTACCACAGGTTTAGACTTTAATATTTAAAAGCTCTTACATACTTTCTTACCCCTGTGCACTAGAAATCATCTTTTTAATCTTAGTAGGACTGTAAACATGTATTTGATAAGCAAGTGCTTGCATGTATTGTTGGATAGGTGCCAAAGCTATTGCCAAGTCAGAAATTAAGTTTGCAGTACAATCTGTTGAGTTCTGCTTCCCTTCATTTTTGCTTCCCGATGTCAGGAAGTGGATCTGAGATATAATATGTACTCGCATGCTAGACAAAGGAACCAGCTTGTTGCTCGCCAGTGGTCTGAGGCACTGCAGGCAAGAGACTTAATGAGGAGTTCATCTTGGTGTTTGTGGAATAGCTAGTGAGAAAAATAGGTGTATCTGAATAGCTTGTACAATAGGAAGAGCAGACAAAATAGTTTAAAAAAAAAAGTTACTTCACAATCAGCCTCATCTGTTGACTTTCAGTTTAGCATTCTGAGAACAATTTTTTCCCCCAAATATTAGAATTCCTAGACTTCATTAGGAGATATTGAGGCTAGCTTGAAATTCGTAATTTTTTTTTTATTATTTCTGTTGTTCCTAAGGATCAGTAAGTTAAGGAAAAACAAGTTTATTTTTCAGAACTGTTACTTCTCTAATGTCATGCTTCTCCTTTTTCTTTCTTTCTAGAAAATCTGAGTGCACATTTCTTCCAAGTTGTTTTTGTTAATCAGAATGTAGTTGAGTTGCCCTTATGTATTAAACAAAAAGTAGTATTATCTGAAATAGTAACTAGGGTATTTAATGCTGTTTGAGATAGTTAATTATTGTATAAAGGTTGAACTAGTAAGTTTTCCTTAACTGTAATACAAACTATATGGCAACAGTTAATTAACATGATTAATTTTCTCCTCTACTATTTGATTGCTAAAACATTGTTGGCCTTCTTGTCACCTCATAAACAAATAGTAAAACAAACTGCATTCTATCTGCTACAGCAGTTTTGTAGGATAATTTTTAGTGAGTTTATCAGTGTGTTTGTTCCTCTAGAATAGTTACTGAAAATGTACTGAACACTTATTACATAAATTAACTGAAATGACCATTTTAGAAATAATCTGCCTCATTCTGCTTTTGACTGCTTTGAAAAGTATGGTTCTGAATACAAAACGGTATTTCAGTGAAATGTTACCAAAATCCCTGCCATGCTCTTTCCAGGAGTCAAACAGCTTCTACTGTAGCAGAACTTAAAAGCTTAGGCTGTGAGAGTACATACAGTACAGAATCATTTTACTGCCGTTTTGAACGTTTACATGATGAAATCATAACAGAATTTTTGAGAGCACTGCAAGTATGAAAGTGTTCTTTAAATTGTCTGTCTGTAAATACTTAATATGCTGGAAAAGAGCAATTTATGAAAAAACAAAACTCTAACATCATCACTTCATTGAAGTTCAAAGATACAAAAGTAGACAATTTGTTTCCCTAAAAACAGCTGCTAAAATARTACTGATCACTAATTGCATAAATCAGCTGAAAGTACAGTTGTAAAAATAATCTGCCTGATACTGCTTTCTACTGAATTTTAAGAATTTTTCAGTGAAACACTTTTCTACTTGGAGCTGAACTTAACAGAGTTATTGTAGTTCTGCCTTTTAAGTTGGAGCTTTAAGGTTTTAAATATACATATGGTTAAGCAAAAATAGAGTTAAGGATCCACACAGAAATTCATAAACATACTCAGGTGCTTTAATGTAACTTGTAGAATTGCATTTGCAAGCTATTATAAAAAGGATGATTTTAGAGATTGAGACTGTTTCGCAGCTATTTTAAAGCTTTTATGTGGATTTTCTTTGAAAGAGCACTTTTTTTCAGGTTACAGCAAAGAATAAGGAATTTTTTTGTGAACAAATTCTTTGCACAAAATAATACCAGCTATGAATTCAGACCAATAATCAAATAATGATTTAAGCATGTGAAATTGACTTTTTTTTTCTTTTTCTTTCTTTTTTTTTTTTTTTTTTTTTTTTTTTTTTAAAAAAAACTCTAGACAAGAACTAATAGCAGAACTGGACCAGGATGAAAAAGACCAGCAAAATACATCCCGTCTGGTACAAGAACATAAAAAGCTGTTAGATGAAAACAAAAGTCTCTCAACTTACTATCAGCAATGCAAAAAACAGTTAGAGGTCATCAGAAATCAACAACAGAAACGGCCAGGCACATCATGATTCCCTGGGACCTTTTGAATGAAAAATATGCACAGAAAAGACTGACTTTTTTTTATTCTCCCTTATTATGAAACTCATGAGTGTTAGCTTCTTGGTGTGGTCTGTATTTGTCTGCTACACTTAAAACATCGTTTAATTTTCCTTTTCCTATGGTGGACATTCAGTTCAACAGGTTAATCAAATAGGGTGAGAAAACAGTGACAGTGACTTGAATCAACAGCCCTCAACTTACAGCAAGTACAGTAAACCGTGGCTGTATGCATGCTCCTTGTGTGAAGGCTAGCCTAACAAGTGTTAAAATGGCTGCTAAATTGTAAGATCTTGTATTTAGTTTTTGGTGTTACCTCGATAAGAGCAAAACAAAAAAATTCCTGTTTAAGAATGGTTTTGTTCTAGTGTCTCATCTCAAACAGATGTACAATAGCAGTTATTTTCAGGATTTAAACATGCACCAAGCTGCAGAGATGGTTGGCTGACCAGAGTAATTCATGATGCATTAGTGAAGCCTTTTACCTGTAGATGTAGTGTATTTTTTTTTCCCAAATGCAAAATGGTAGTCAAACTGATGCCAGCATCCTTGGTTCAGTGCTTGATAGCCCTGCATTTTGACTAATGTTTCTTGTAATCTTGCATTCATAAAATATTTGAAGTAAAAGGCTGTATTTTCTTTACTTTCTTGGGGGGAATAGTATGTAGTTTCATCTGGTTACTGGGCAAAAGTTATGGAGGTGATTCACTGGGCAAAGTTAGTCTCTTGGTAAATGAGAGAAAGAATCAAAAAATGTGTGAAAGTGTGCTTTAAACCTTTACAGCTTTTGTCCTTTTAGCATCTTTGGAAGGAAGTTGAGAAAGGCAAGTTTTTATAAACTCATTGCCTTAATATCATTTATTGGATTTTTCTTACACCTTATTTGCTGAAAAATACTTAAAATAAATGTAAATAAGTTTGTTTTGGATAGAGAGAGAAGGGTGTGGGGAGATGCAGTTATTTTAAATAGCGAATTATGAAACGGACTTGAGTACGCAAATAGCGGAAGCTATTAAGAGAATGAGGGAAATGGCTTAGATCTCTGTCAGGAATATCAGTTATTCCACTCATTTGAACATAGTTCAAAGCAAGCCCATCACAGAATGCCTGCTGCCTTTGTGGCTGAAGAATTGTATTTAATGAACTGAGGCAGAATATGTAACGATTGGTATTGTTATTTACCATTATAACATGGGAGAAAATAACTACTTGTTTACATTGCAGGTTGATTATTTGGATTATGAATTAACTTTTAGCTGGTACAAAAATGAAGCACTTATAATGAGAAATTATTCCTTGCACAAGCTCTTGGCATACTCATTTGTGGGTTGAGTTTTAATAACACTCTTCTGCAAAAAGAAAATAGAAAATTGAAATTTAGCGACTGAGCCCTCAAAATAGGGATAATCAAAATTTTGATTTATGCTTATGTAAAATGAATGATTGTTCATAGGAGCCCATGAGCAGGACTTGGTAAAATATTAATGGTAAAAATCTCACAGTATTTTCTCTCCCCCTTCCTGCCTACYTGATAATAAACATAAATAGTATTGTGCTTATTTGTGAACAGCAAAGATGAAGGACAGTTTTCTGAACAGTGTCCTTCTGTCTGGAAAATAAATCTATGGTTGGCAAAATTTTGGAAGTGAAAAATCCTTCCCTCATTTTATTTAAATAAAGGAAGGGTTATCATTCCCAAAACCTTAGCAGATAATTTGATTAGTTGGCTGAAACTGATATTGGGATCAACTTAAGGGCACACATATTTATAGCAAAATGTAATTGGCAGAGAAAATAACTCTAGTATTAGGAATAGCACAAGTTATCCAAAGCATTGCTGTTTGAATACATCTGTCCCTCTACCAAAATGGACACAGTCAGTGTTCAGCAGCTTGCTTAGCATATGTATAAGTTTGAAGTAAAGCAGGGTAAATACTAATGCTTGACTTCAGACGCATGGTTGATAATTACATACACAAATTCATTTCCCAGGACAGTTTTTATGGTTTACCTTCTCATAAAACAGATATGCTTAATCAGTATTGTGTGTGAAAAGTCACTTAACGGTGAGTTTAAATAATAGAAGTGAATGCAACACTAACTTAATGGTACATAATACAAAAGTCATTTCTAACAGCCATTTACGACTTTTCAAAGTTTACATTAAAAAGGGTCTCAGATTGTAAAATAAGTACTTTACTGCCATACACTGTTGAACTCAGCCCCGTTCAATAGTTAGGTTGTATTTGCTCTTCTTATGATGTACAAAGGGGATTTGGTCTTTGACCTTTTGCTATCAAATCAAATTATCCCTTTCCTAATTCCACCAAAAATTAAATTATTTGCCTTGATATCTCAGTAAGGTGTTCTGTGTGGGGAAATTTGTATATCATAATAAGCTATAAAGGTAGAATATAGTAATTTGTGTTAAGCAGAATTTAGCAGCTTATCTTTCTAGTGACTTTTAACATTTTGATAAGGCTCTTGTTTTAAAGTTGTTTACAGATGTACTTTTATTTTTCTGTTAAACTGTTTCGGAGTATTCAGGAAATTTTTCATTTCCTCTTATGTCCAGTTAAAGCCATTGCTCTGATCATGGAGGTGAAACATCTAGTTTTGTCTGGGCACTGCCGCCTTAAAAAGGTAACAGGCTCTGCCTTTTGTTAAAGTATGTGCTGTGTAAGATAATATGTAATTGAAAGTATGCTTTTGTATACTGTGCAGTTCTACCAAAATTACTTTTTTTAGGCTCTGTTTTTTTCTGATGAGAAGTTGAAGATTGTAATTCAAAACTTGTACATAAAATGGGGAATGATTTCATATGATTCAGGAATGAGCAGTGTGGCTTTCTGCTACAAGGTTTTATTTCGTTCATCAGGAATCTAATTAATAAAAGCTGAGAGATTTCAACAAGCATGTAATGCTGCAGCACGGCAGCCACGGCATCCTGGCTTGGTGATGGAATCCCACGTTGGGTGGGGGCTCATCGTCATGCAGTTGTTCCCACCACTGAAAGAAAATTCTTCTCTTCTTAGCTCTTCCCTTCCTGTGTGCCTAAGTAGAGCACTGGGTGGATAGGCCTGGTCATAACTGGATATCAAGATATTTTAAAAATGCCACATATTTAGTATTGATGGTCTGTTAAAGAAATAAGTTATCTTCTTTCATTGTTCAGTGTGGACAAATTCCATTCTCTGTAACTTCTCTGTTTTATTCCTTATATATTCCACTGTTTGAGTGTTTCCATTGGCATACTGCTGGCAATTACAACCTGTTAATTATCTCCCTGCCTTTGAAGAACACAAGATTTACTTCAAATAGGTTCTGAGCTCCTTTGACCAGCTCCAGCACTTCAGGTGCCCTGCTCAAACTTCCAGGCAAATTTAAAAGAATAGGGGCAGAGAAAGGTGCAGCACACTTGACTCTTCAGAGCAGAAGTTACCCCATACTGAACTGATTGAAGAGGAGAATCTTATGAAAGTAAGCGTATGTGTATATATGACCACAATGTAATATATTTATTTGTATAGGTATAGACAAATACCTATATAAAATCAGAGTTCACAAAAATTTATTTCCAAAATCAGCTGAGCTGAGGCAAGTTGGCTTTCTGAAGTTAGCTTTATTTACTCTACATATGTCACTAGATGAAGTAGTAGCTAAATACTGTGAGGATGAAGTTCCAGAAAGAAAGGTAAATAAGGATGTGCATTTGCAAGAGTGCATTGATTATTTCCCATGAGTGGTTAACCTTTTTCAGCTTCTTACAGAGACCATTTAGATTTCCCACTGTGCTTTCACAGACCTACTCCAAATGCTTTGACTTTGAACCTGTGGCTTCACTCTGGTCTTGGAGAGGTATTTAATGAAAAAGTAAAATGTAACTTAGAATAACTATTTTCAATTTATAATAAAATATTGTCATAAAAATCTTCAAAAACAAAGCTAAAGCTAAGGGTTTAAGCTAAACAAGCATTAATGAATTTTTTTATTATTATTAGTCACAGCTATGTGCTTTATGCTGAGTAGCTAAAAACTTGAAATAAGCCTAATTTCGTCTTTGGAGTGTGTTCCCATAATTACATGTGTTTAGTTGTGCCCCCTGTCTAACTTGGTTAGCGGTGATAGTTAAAAGCAGCCCAGCTACTCTTATACTGGGGAGTTGTTGCCTCTTGTAGGTGGAAGGAGAGGAGCAGATTGTGGCACTGAGACGTTAAAAAACATAAGCCATGTTGTCAAGCAAAGCCCTGGAAAGGCCAAAATAGGAATCGGTGGTGGGTAGCCTTTTACAAGGCCTATAGCTGCTGCTGTGCTCTGCATAAATCCCAGTTCACTAACGCAAGTGTGCAAATGGGTAAATTAAAGGACCTTCCCTCTCCCCAGCCACTCTTTTCCTTCCCCCCACTAGTGCTGAAGGGAAGAGCGTAGCAGCTGTGTGGAGGCTGCTGTCCTCCGGTATGTAGGGAGAGGATCAAGGAGCGGCTCGTATTCGTATTATCCTTGGGGTAAGTACACAGGATAGGACACAATCTTAGTTTGCAGCAGAATATTAGAAAAAATCCTCCTCAAATTAGTGTTTAGGAGGATTGAAGATCATGACGTGACGTATGTTAGAGCCCAGAGCACCTCTACCTGGACCTGTTCCTCCCGTTTTTCATGTGGAGTGAAAAAGTATTTTACACGTTGGGCCGCCTTTGAGCAGAGCTGCAGAGCCGTCGCTGCRGTCCTGGCAGAGCCCAGGGTGTAAAAGGGAGGTAGACAACATGCTGCTGAAGGAAGGGAAGAGAGCTGTTTCCGATAAGCCTTTGACCCAGCAGAACTGATGTCAATACAGTGCACATTTAAGACTACTCAGCTTCCCTCCCAAGAGCAGGGTCCTCCTTTGCCAGTTGCCAGAGGACTCTTCGAACAGCTGTCTCCAAAAAGTTAAACCCGGCGTGTGCAAATCAGACTCTTAATAAAAGTTTCTTACATCATCGTTAGCGACGGGGAGAGGACGTGGCTGAGGGTTGTCCGTGAGGCGGGAGGTGAAGCTAATTTAGCTTGCTGCCGGAGGTCTGCTAGGCACTGCAGGGCTGCCAGTCACAGATTATTTCTGTCGGGAAAGTGAGCAGATAGGACCGAAGACGGAGGGAGCACAAGGAGCCCTTTTGGTTAGCGTAGCTGTGCTTTAAATAAGAGCGWAGTGCGTTAACCGAATGTTAAAAGGCCTGCTGGAAAGGACTGTGGTGGTGTTTTCGTTAGAGATAAGTCCTTGGCCACCACTCCRAGGTAGCCTTGAATGCTGGGAACGTTCAAGCTCCCAGCTTGAAACTGTATCAAAAGTTCGAGGTTTTCACCCTCATCAAAAGMGCTGTGCTCCAAGAGATGGCTCAGGAAGTAGGGAGGGGAGGAGGTTATTAAAAAAAAAACAGCAAAAAAAAAGGCCAAGGTCATGGGATGTGCCCCCTGTATCCCACCTCTGGAAATCAGAGAAATGCCCTGGTAGCAGGCAGAACCTGCTCTGAGTGTGCTACCAAAGGAGCAACATGGTGAGATGAGAAGTAGCACAGTGGAGGCTTTACATTTGTTTTGTGATTGCTTTCCTGAGTGCTCTGGCTTCACAGATCTAGAAGGAAGAAGGTCAGAAGTCTTACAAACATCGCTGGGATTGGAGTATAGCTGGCTTATTCTTTACTTCGCCTATCATGGTATGCCAAAAAGAGTACTACAGGCCAAACTGAGTTTCCAGTGTCAACTGCTTTAATCTTATTGTTTTAGGACCGTGTTTCCTGCAACATCTGGGCAAGCCCTCAGCCTTTGCCAGCGTTGAGCAGGTAGAACAAGAGAGGCTGTTTTGCAGGTGGAAGGAGCCAGCGGGCTCCTTGAGAGCTACCGGCAGCAGCGACTTCGCCCCCAAGTCAACAACCTAAGCAAGATGATGGGGTAGATATATGCACCAGCATAGCCTGTTATCTAACTGCTTTTGGAGCAGAATGGCAGGTTAAGAAATTAATTTCTTTGGAATATAGTCCTACAGTGACAAATAGTGAAAGATGCGTAAAAGGATGAAGCTTTTTTTAGGGGGGAGGGGGGGAGCAAGTTTTGTAAGTGAAGTGACTTATTTTCAGAATAGCATCAGTAGGGAGAACATCAGAGTCTGGTGTTTAATGGCAGATGGTAAAGCTGCCAGTTTTTAAGCAATAGTTGCCTGAGTGGTTGGTTTCAAGTCCCTTTCTGAAATCAAACAAAATACTGAAGTATCAAATAGAGAAAGCATGTTTATATTAGAATCAGTTAAAAAATAATACAGAAATGAATATTTAAGAAACCTGAATCTTATATCACTCATTAAACAAATCAGAAGAGCTCTCCGTGCCGGCAGTGTAACATAGAAATCAGCCAGAGTATCCTGAGAGCCAGTCTTGACAGGTCCCAAGAGCCTTTTTGCTTACAGGATGACTCTGAAGGAGCTGAATGTTTTTAAAAGTCCTAAAGAAAAGTTTAAAAATCTTGAGTGATTACATTCTGGTTTAATGTCCCTCCCGCAGTGGATTGGACRAATGTGCAGTAGCTCTAAATGTACCTGAAGTATGAGAAGTGTCCGGGCAGGACACTTACACATCTGCATTCAAACCTCCCCCACAACAGCATTTTCTATTGGGAAGATATTTGCAAGATCATCAGAACAGATCCACAAGGATCACTGTCACCAGCCACACTGTTTGCCCTGCTGCCTAGCCTGATTGCGTTACGCTGGGAAGGGAAGGGAAGAAAAGCAGCTGTGTCCAAAAGCAAGTCAAAAATTAAATGCAACATCAGTGTTGCTGTGGTTAGTTGCATGAAAATACAGCTGTGCAGTACAGCAAGCGAATCACAGGCTATGCTGTTCACTTATTAAGTTGGCAGAAATACAAATCCCTTAAGAATCAGATGATGAACACTAAGCACTTTGAGCTCTCTTGAACCTTTATGATCCAGTGTCTGGTGTTTACTCGAGCTAGTGTTCCCAGTGGTATCTGCTCAGACCTAATCGTTGCTGTGTGGGTGATGATAATGCAGTAATGCTGGCTCCACTTTCTTTGAGGCACAGCAAAGTTAGAAATTTTCAACACAGTTAAAAATAAGCCACAACTCTGAAGATCTTTTTTTTWTTATTTTGCTTTGAAGAGACAAGGAAAATAAATTACAGTTTTCTTTGTATTTTCTGGAGTTGTGTGTGCTTGTTAGGATCAGAAAGCCTACCCGAGTGTATCAAAGATAACAGTGAATGAAAGAAAATCCCATTGCTATGAGCTTTAAGTTATGCAGCCTTTTCCATAATACGGATCAGGGTTATAGAGGGACAATGCTGTTTCTACTCTCTCTATGGCCTGTCTTCCCACATCGGCCACTTGCTCAGAGCACAGCCTTGGAGCAGGTGACTGAAGGGGTGGAGGGGCTGTTAGCAAAGGCACTGTTTCCCACAAGGCTCACGTTACAGGCAAGGGAGAGATGTGTTTCTCCATTATAATCGAAAGCGGTAACACCATTTGGGCTTCTGAAGTGGATGATGCCGTACCTGCATCTCTCTCTCTTGGGAGTCAGCCTTCCCATGGAGTATRACTGGATCTGGGAGAGATTATCCTCAGATGCCTCAAGTTAGCATTAGTGAGAACCCCCAAAAATCCCCATTTGTCCGGATTGGCAGATGCTGAAAAGAACAGAAATGATGCATATTCCTATCTGACCTGGGTCTGCTGTGTTTGTGATGTTGATACATTCAGGACCTTAAAATCACTTGACAGCTACATCTATAACTGACGTGCAGTGTACCTGATAAGGGAGCATAGCATGGTTACTTACCCTGTTATTAACAACAAGGCTAAAGTTTTGAGATAAAATAGCCAGGTTTTTCTAATTATACTAGAATTAACTGCATCAAGAGCAGCAAAGATCGTGTCTGCCCTTGCTGTGTCTCCAAGCAGGCTGCAGGAGGTATTGCAACAAAAAGTCTTGTAGTCACCACAGCTCTTCCTCTCAAAGAGCAGCAGGGGTGTTAAGTTATGGCAATGGTTTTGCAAAATGAACATCTATAATCTAGGCTAATGTCGCCAATTCACTTTGTGTTTGCCACCTAGCAGACAAATTAATGGTATGAGTCATTACCAACCATGCTAAATAAACTAGTGGCCTAGAGATGAAAGGCTCTATATCCAAATTGTTTTCATCAGATGCACTGTGGGGCAAGGATAGATTTAATTTCAAGGACGGAAATATTAACCTCAATTCCCTTCCTTAATTGAGTGTGGAGAAACACAAGGCATAAGCAAGGGAAGCAGGGAACAAGGACATGGGTCATTAACACTGTCATCTGGTCTCACAGGCGGCAGCGTCTTGTAAAAATGTCACCGCAGCAACCAAAAGGCAAAAGCTTACTTGGCAATGTATTGAGCACAAGTAATAAGATTTACGGCAGTGACTGGATTTTCACCAGTATTTAGGTGCATGAGTCTCAGCTCAGGTTTATAATTATAAGCCCTTAACTGGAACCCATCTTGCCACAAATTCATAGGGTAAATACAACAGCAAAATACCAAAGAACAGTTTCCGTGGGTAACACTGGCCCTATGGGAACTCTTTAAAGGCAAAAGCTGCAAATGGGGTCATTAGTCCTCCTTTTTTTACTGATAAAATAGCACCTGCATAATATTTCTCACTTGAAGATTTCAGATCCTCTACGAAAGTTAGTAAGCATTATTACAGGGAAACAGAGGCCCTACGGAGTACGGTTGTCCTTCCAAAAGGTTGATACCTAATTTCGGAATAAAGTTCAAGTTTTGTGACTGTTCATCCACCAATTTAACTAGTGGGCTCCAGTGAATCTGCTGTTGAGCAGCACAGTTCAAGAGAGGTTTCCTGTATCTGGCTTGGCTGGGGAGAAGGTCCTCTCAGTCAGCAAG